>NW_019215010.1:0-34278 GCF_002532875.2 Varroa jacobsoni | reverse complement strand
GCTTAACTCAACAAGACCGACATGCCTATACTTTTAATGGTAATGGAATAAAATGGTCAGACTACAATCGAAATACTCAAACACACAATTTTAAAATAGATGATAAAGATCGACATTTGACTACGGTCCCTAACTATGATTCTAGCTGTAAGATTCGATAGATCTATTTGAAAGCCCTTTTGCTATGTTAAAACAAGTGGATCCGCCGCTTCGGAGCTAATCTGTTCTCAATTGTATATCTACGATCTACGATTCTTTGCTATGCATACAAATTACCAGGTAACTAAAGTACAGTAGATTTGATAGAAATAGGCTAACGACAGGAAGATTTTTAATTCAAAAAGGACATCTTATATTATTGATACATGTATATAATGAAAGTATTGTCGTTCAAACGTTGAAGGCCGCACCACAACAAAGCAGACAACTACTCAAGCTCTGAGGGATTTTATTCGACCGCGAAGCGTTAAAATCGATTCGGCGGTGCGACAATCGGACTATTGAGAAAATGCGTTGTGTCCCACCTTAGGCCAGACATCGTGTATCGCAGGGGGCCTTTTCTGGTGAACCACTTTTTGCCTGATTCGTTTTGTGTGACCTCCAGCCAAAGGCCTGAGACCTGCAGAACGATTTTTGTAAAGTTCCTGGCGCTCATTCTCTCGTATGGAATCGATTGACCATCATTAGGATCTGAGGCGGTTCCGCTTGAATGCTTCCATACAGCACGACTGAAAAAGCTTAGAAAACAACGCTTCCTTAATATGCTGGGTATATTTCGGGCTCATAAGCCAAACGGTTATAACGAAAAATTCGGCTCAGTATAGAAGGCGCGGATCTCAAGACGAACTATTTTTTTTTAAACGAAGTAACCCCAATACCTGCATCGTAGAGCATATAAACCGAATGAACGCTGTAGTAACGACGAAAAGAAAAGTATATGATAACGTCACTTCCGTCGAAGTATGATATTTAAGCTCAAGGACGTTAGAGACACATTTATCTAGTATGTTACCGACAATCTGACAGTGCAGCGCAGGCTCATCAACAAGTACTCGAAAAAAACTTAATCAAGCTTTCCTAAGACTATGCAGATTTATCTTTTCGCTTGTCGACTGCTACGTTTAAGGGTCTTGGGTCAGTTTTAATCAACTCGTTAAGTGAAGGTAGAGTAAACCAAAATTAGCTGCTCACAGCTGTAAAACCCTGCAAAGTATATTTAATAAATGTTCCCTTCTTTGGACGCATGATTATGATCTATTACATAATTGAGCTTCGTGGTCACCTCAATTGGTTTTATGTTCTTTGTCCAAGTCTCTGACAGTAGGTTCATACATAGGTTTTAATATTATTAATGCCGCAGACTACCGAACACGTATCACTGGCTAACTTGTTGATGCACAATAAAGGTCGCATTGAGCATCAATGAATTATCTTCACTTAGCGGCCTAAAGGTATCCCCGAGCAGACAAATGGACCCAAGGGAAAAGTTGTTTTAGAATATAACAGACAATTTTTGGATGTCTGTTAGAATTCGAGGTTAATTGCTCAGGGAGGTGAATCTGTGAAGATAAGGGACCAGTCAGGTGTCTCAAAGGAAGAATATATACGTGCCATAAAAGAACCTAAGATAACAACCGACGGCACGGCGGAGTTCAGTCTTTGGATCTCAGACCCTATCCAAATCCTCCTGTAACTTATAGACTCTGTAAAAATTGCTGGCATTGGAAGAAATATCCGTCTTTGAATCCTTCACCAACGCTAACCTACACTAAAATTTGAATTGGTTTCCATTACGCAACACCAGGGAATTCGATAAATTTGGGAGAAACACTTATCGAACTCCCTTCATTGGCAACCCCATCACAGAAGGTCGCGATGAAAATTTCGCATTAAAGAGAGGGACGGCCTGTTAGGCAATGGGAGGAAGTGACGATTCTAAAGGCTTGGTAAGAGGCCAGCTGTCTACTAGATTGAGCTAAAACAATGTAGTGTACTTTTTAGGTGAACCACAACAGCTACAACTGATCACTACTGTTCTTTTTCCCTTTCGATCGTATAAATGTGGTATGCCTCCATTGGGGAATAACCGAGCTTTGCGCTTCTTGGAGCTCCGGCCGCTGTGTTTATTCCCGGCGATTACCATGTTCGTTAACCGTTTGTTAAACTAGACCTAAATTCGCTATATGTTACACCGGAACTCAATCTCTCTCGACATGATCAGGAAACACTTAATGACAGCTCTGGGGAGGAAACTGTTACCAACTTGGCTGCCCAGACTGTCGCAAACCCAAGATAGGGTTCGTCTCGATGCGAGAAGTGGCATCACTTTAACTAGTACAGATCAGATTTGGTATTTCCTGACAAATAACACTGAAGCTTGCAGGATTTTGCGAACCGGTCTGACGTCGTCGCGAAAGTATTTTAGGATGTCCGTTTTGAAAACAAAAGAGGAACGATTGAAAAGACGCTCGGGTCTTACAAACGATTGGATGAGGTTACAAAGATCACTAGAAAAGTTAGTAGGTGCAATTGTGCTTAGTCTAATTTAATTGTGCATGATTTACAAAAAAGAAACAATGACTGGTAACAGAGATGAAACCGAAATAGGAGGAGCCAGGACAGCTACTTGAAACGGTCGAAGTCCAAAACAATTTACATCATTATTTGAATGAGCGAAAAAAGTAATATATTCAGAATTGGGAGAGAAAGAAACATTGGTTATAATATTGATATGTTCGTTCCATAGGTTTGAAGCATTATTTCCTCCTCTGATTACTATCAACAAAACGAGTGTCGGATGGGCACCTAACAACCTGAGACACTTTCAAGCATTTTTAAGAAATAAATAACTATATGCATGGGTAATAATAGACTCGTGTGTGTACGTTGCTTCAGACATGCATTTCAGGATTTGAAGAGGTCCGCAGGAAGCCAATCATTTCCACCGTATCGTTTTTACCAACGATATCGGAGCTACTCCCGATCTATGAAATCCCCACTGATAATTTCCACCTGCCCGTACCCTGCTCCAGTTCATGTAACCTAATACAGTCGAGAAGGCAAAAAAAGTGACTCATCATCATCATCATCATCACCATTGTCATCACCACTGATGATGGCCTAACTGATCAAATCTCGTCTCGTAGGTACTTTGCTCAACGAACTTATGTGGGAGACAGTAGTAGACGCCTAGATATATGAATCTATTGTGTCGCAAAAGCCAACCCCCAGGCTATACCCCTACGCACAGCAACGTGATTCCAAAACCTCTTCAAGAGAAGAAAAAGGTAAAAGGCCTAAGGCAAGATATCACATCCTTGCGCCTTTAGTATTGACACCACTTCACTGAAAAAACCCAAGGAAGACACGGAGAGGGACGGTGTATCACAAGAAGGTACAAGTATGCTGATGATGGCAACATGTCGGTTCCTGATATAGAGAAATAGGACAACGATGAAGTAATCGGGATGCACGATATCTTTGCTTGGTACTTTTCGTAAGCGAATGAATGCTATCATTGTCGCCTCAGGACGGTGAACGACGCGGCAGGCAAATATAGGTGTTAAAGATATTTTCACATGGAAAAAATCTCTCTGTAACTATATAGTTCGTCTTACGGCCGCAAAACTCCTGTCGCAAGGCTTACAAACAATCTGTTTTCGACTATCCTTCAGTGGATCGGATTTAACAGCGGTTTTCAGGCGGTTATTGTAAATTTTCATATGATATATAAAAAAAAAATAACTCAAAAGATAACTTTACTCGTATCGATATCGATCCAGCAGAGCTATCGAGTCAAACGTGCTGATCAGTATTATTAGGACAATCACCTGAAACTAAAACGTAGTATCATTTTATCTTTAAGAGTTTAAGGTCGCGGGTTTTTCTTCTCAGCGATCGCGATCGTGATCGTGATCGTTTATATGTTATCAGCCATAATTAGCTGTGCCCTTAGTGACTGGGGAGGAGTGAAGATACATTGCAATGTTCCTGCGAAATTGACAATATCCCGTACCATTGCAAACTGTAAACTATGGCCTTTCTGACGATGTTTTTACGAATTCATTATGTAATTATTAAAGAAACTTTGTTCGTTTAATTATGTGATATATGAAGTCTAATAGAGGCACTATAGCTGAAGCAATATAATATTGTCTCGGGTGAGACATTATCTCGGTACGATCTCTTATAAAACGTTTTTGATTTCTCTAGGTATCTTTCTTAGGGTAAACTTTCGTTATATTATAGGACACACAATTCTGTGCAGTAGCTACCAGCACTTTTGACGACATGTTTCACAATGAAAATAACTTAATTTGTTTTCTAATGTGAGTTACGCTATCGCTAATGGCCGACATATTAATTACACCGGAAGATTTAATTGAAGGATCCCTTAGCGTTTCCAATATTCGCCTGAATTAGAGTTCATGTTGTTACGCACCCTCTTTTCAAAATTTCGAATGCGCCATGCTCTTACCGGAGCAATTGGAACAATATTTAGGCAAACTGCACAGCTTCCATCGTATCAGCACAGCCATGAGGACCATATCCCATGACTACACGTTGTTAACAACAACTTAAGAGAGCTAGTATATAAAAAGTAGAAAACACAAAGTGCTGCCACAATCAATGGCATATCATACTGCTTTCGTAACTGAAAAGAAGCGCTGAACTGGAGATAAGATGATATCGCTTAACGATAGACCAGGCAACGCTCACTTAGCCAAATGGCTTACCAAATGGAAATTAACTCCGTCCTACGGAGGTATACATGGGGGAGTTCCTTACCTACCATCATATATTATATAGCGGTTAGAGTCGCAATTGCTGATAGTACTGTTGAAAAATAGATAGCACGTGCAACGCTGAAGGACCTGAGACAGTCTTTCCCTGGAGTTCAAATCGTACCATTTTCTGGCCAAGAGAATAAGCGCGTGAGGGTAACATAAAGAATTTATTGCAATGTGGAAGGCGACGGCCAATGCCGAGAAGCCAGTAGACACGTGGCTTCCGCGGTGGGTGTCCAAATTTCTTTCACGGACTATCTGTTTAAACGTGTGTAGTCAATGTGTGTGCACATCTGTGCGGCGAGGAGCACAAGGTGTCGTTACCGCAAAAGACGAACAAAGGCCAGTAGTAGATAACTCACGCTCATCGTGGATTTCCGTATAACAATGTAGTTTTTGCCTTTCAGTATCCCACGTACTCTTATATGAAAGGTACACCCAGGGGGATGGGGGAATTAAAAATATAAGGAACGAATCATCCGCATCGTAGTGAATATCCATAATGATAAACAAGGTTTCTTTGCTATTAGAGCTAGTCTTTAGCGTTGCATTGGATACACTATCCAGCGCTTTTCGAACTCGTTCGTCTGGAAGATTTGCCTAACGAAGTAGAAGCAAAACGGAAGGACGAAGCTTGCGGGCAGTACTTATCATTATACCAACGCTCGTTCACTTACTCCGCACTCACAACATACGCATCTACCAAGAGAGCTGGATGGTAGGGACACATTTCTAAGGCAGGTTCCTCTAATAATAAACTCACAAGTTCACAGTTTCAAATATTTTTTTCAGGAAAATTAGAATCTATTAAACACTAAGGTCTAAGGATACGGGGTTTGGGTTTCCTAGGTAAGAGTCATATAGTATTATTTACTACCAGTGAAATTAAACCTACATAATGCCTTAGTCTTTAACCCTCTCGAAAAAGTTCTATATTCCAAATTCAGACATTCGCCAGACTCCTGCAACGTTCAACTTTTATATATGTATGTGTGTATGTATATATAAATTGAGCTAAGCAAGGTTCCGAAGAAAAAATATAGGGTGTTTTCTTCATTTGTTGCGGCCTCGGTGTCTCAGGCCCATTCAGCATATTTATGTCCGACAAATGCCAAGTTGGAACAGCAGTATTCATTATTCATCCGTTGAAGATATTTTTACAAAAATTGACGACAAAGAGAAAAAGCTCCTTAATTCAATGCACTTTTACTTGCAGTGAATTGAAAATTGAAACGAAATCTACTAAATTTTAACAGAACAGACTCTTAAAAAGAAGTTAAATTTTTTCAATCTACAGTTAATTTCCAGAGCCTGTCCTGGTTCGTCAAATAAAAATATTTTAGCCGGCATTTTATTGCCTACAGTTTGCTTTATATTGTCCATAAATCTCTGCAATTTTGTACAACAACTTGTTTTGCAATCGGTTTATATGTTTTTGACATACACACGCATCGAGTATGACACAATTAGACCATAAATTACTTTGACACTCAAACAGACATTTAAACCCGTAAAATTCTGTCGTTGGTATTAGCGTTGTTCTCGACATGATGGTCACGCACCGCACCTGTCCTGTTGCCCTTACCAACCGATCGGCGTTCGGTTCAACTAATTAGCCGTGTAGAATTGCATTTATTTGTTGAAATCTACTCTCCTAAGTGGCGCTTACCACTCCTCTAGGCCACTGCAGCTATCTTCAGCCTAGTCGACATAAATACGGTCCTTTAGACAGAAAACTGACAGTTATATATGCTCTTAAGGAAAGAATCCCTTTGTTGAGCTACCGCTACTGCTTTACCATCGGTTGTTCTGTATCTGCAGCATTCTTAATCTTCTTTGGCACATTGCCCACAGCTTACGTTCTTCTCAAACCAAACATACCTACATATATATATATATATAACTCCATATTATCTTTGTATACACTGCGCACGTGCACTGCGATATCTACATATTTTGTGAGATATAAAACGGTCCAGTTTAAGATTTGCATGATCCTTCACTGGATACGTCCTTGGCAGGACGAGCGCGCTAGCAGCTATTTACTTGGTCTTCGAATGGCAGCGGTGGTAGGAAGATATCAGCCGGGGCGGTATCTCAGCATCGATTATCGTTCCCTGTGCACGAGTAAACTAAGCGTTGTTTAGACTAAGCACGAGTTGGAAAGGGTAGAGATAGTCGGAATGTGACGGACAACTGCACTCCGTCTGCGCTCATGGCATAGGGCTCGTTTCTCTCTAGGCATCAAGTCGGGGAAACTGTGCAAAGGCCTAATATATTACAGTAAACTGGCACTAACTCATCGTACATGCAATCTAGTACGTATATGCTTATACGGAATGTGGTAAAACTAGTAATTATAAAAAGGTTTGTATTATATTATTTTACAAGTTAGAAAGCACTATGATAAAAGGCAGACATAAAGGGATGCTGTTGCATAGCAACTGAACGGTATGCCGCAGATCATACTCACCCTAAACCACGCTATTCAGAGAAAACTTTTCATAGTCACTTCGTGATACTGATAAATATCTTTGCTTCATCTCCATTCAATATAACACGCACGTATTTCTTTTAAGCACCACTCGTGCAGTGGCAACGTGTTCTCTTGGTAGCTCTACGTTAGCTGCTTCATATAAAGCGTCTACAATGACGCACGTTCTTAACGCTGCTCACAGCGTACGTACCTTTTTCCTTCTGAGGCTCTGGAAACAACTATTTTCGCGGCGGAAGGAAATTCCATAGCGTGGTGAAGTGTTATCGATCGCTTACGAAAATGTCTATCATTCTGACGGACGGGTCGTGAAAGCTTTTGTAACGAATAGATTCTCGTGTACTATTTGCTGTAAAAACAATGGCCATCAGCTTCGTAGCGTGGTCTAGCGGCACCGGTGGGTTTGTATCCAATCGCTTCCTTTATCTTTATTTAACCTCGTTTCTCTATCGGTTCCCACAACAGCTTATGTATGGTCTTTGCAGATCTGTACAGCAGTTTGTCTTCACATATGCTTAAGAGCTCTATTAATGTGACCTTATTAAGGACAGTCGAGATTCGCCTATGGGAGTTCGCCCGTGGCCACATAACCGTAGCTCGCCGTAGGAATTTGGTCAGTGATTTACTCCCCTGGGTTGCCTTCTGTTCCTCGAAAACCGAACTATCCCGCGTTCATCGTGTTTGCTTGTTAGTCGTTCCTCTGCAGTGTCATCCATGGCGATAGAACAAGGTTTGTTCTTAGACGAGACAGTTATGTAAATCGTTGTCGATCCGTTAGTTGCTTTCTTACAAATCGACTGTCTAAGCTCTATTAAGGGTATTCTTTGTTTGGTTCGTCTTATTCGACTGCTAGTCACGGCCAGCAGATCAACTGCTTCAGCTTCAGAGTATTTTTAACCAATCTCGGATAGTTCCACATTCCAGGTTCACTCGGTCAGCGCTGTGTAAGTTGGCCGACAGTATTAGTCAGATTATATAGGTATAAGAAGGCATAATGGGTCTACTAATCTTAGCCTATTTCACAGATGTTGCTTCGGCACAATTATAGCGCGTTGAGAGAGACTTGCGGTGCACTTACGATGCGAGAAGTTGACAATAACGCTTCTGAAATGAAATTACATTACTTAAATAAATATCACACGACGTAAGTAAGTTTCGCCCGCTATCCATCTGTTACGATGTCAAAAAAATGTTTCACGTCCGTTGTATGCGGTTCTAATTTTTTGTTCTATGAATAGTTAGCTGTCCATCATGCGTGGTTCACATCGATGTATCTTCGTCTCGAAATAACTTCCCTCAAGCGTCCTGCTGTTTCTCTAGTTCTTGTATAACTTTTCTGCTCAACCCAGCACATCCAACACGCTTTTGCTATTAGCGCTCAGAAAACCGGGCATGGCCCAGCTAAAAACAGATTATCACGACAAAGATTAAGATCTCAAGCGGGGAAGTTTTAATATCGTCAACAATTGGTATTGCCGATCGATCCAAACTTCGTACATGCTACAGCTGGTAGAAACTACTGCTGCTACGAAATCTGTCGCTCGTGGTCGACACGAGAAAGAAGGCGATCATATATTTTTCGTACATTTACATTGATGCTTAATTCAATGACGAAGACAAGCTTATAGACTGTTTATTACTTTCATCTGATTCATTTAATCCAGTTGCACGAAGAACTTTAGCTAGTGCATGCGAAAAAAGGTATTTGATTATTATTCCTATTATCTGTATGTGATGAGATAAATACAAGTATATAGAAACTTGTCTGATTCTAGCGCGACACAAATTTGTCACTTAATTTCATGGCAGATAGCTCTGGCTAACAGGACACTCGATTCTACAAAGCCCTCATAGAAACAGCGAAAAGTGAAATATAAATTGCACTAATTTAGCAAATAAAAAAGAAAGTTATATTCAGCTGGTCGCCATAGTGATTGCGTCCTACGAATAGTGGTTATGACCTATTATTATATGGTCGACCGGAGATTTGTCTTAGGCGCCCACAGACTCAAGTATGTTGTTACCCGAAACACAGCGCTTCTTGTGATAGTGCAGTAGTAACGTAATCAAGTGCAAAACATACGGACATTGGGCTTCGAAAGCGTACAGACGTGCTGAAAGGTCGTTATCTAAAGCCACGTTTAACTAAGACAATACCGAACGCAAAAAAGTGTAATGGTAAAGCCGTAATTGTACAACAAGAAACATTACATAGTTACAAGATAAGGCTACCCCCCCCTCCCCCTTTTAGCGAGCCGTCTTAACTTCTTAATCCTAACTTAATGGCCGACTTTTCAAGGGCCTATTTCATGGCGAAAATTCAAATACGCATAACGAGACCCGGATAGATATTTTCTTCAAGCTAGTGCCAGTTCCAAAAATTATAATATTTGATTGATCCCTGGTAGAGCCCATTTGACGAGTGCGGGCGTAACTAAGACAAAAGACAAATAGCGTCCAGAGATATTAGTATGGCCTGCGTATAGAGAGAGCATTCAAGCTGGCGCAGGCAAGCAAAGTAGGCCCTGCTGCTGATGTCGATATATTCACGAGGTCTTCGTAGCGCACTCCGTCGTCTTGCTCTGGTGTATGTCGGCCTAAAAGTAGACAGTAATGGAGATCAAGTAAGACGCAGAGTGAGTACGTGAAACTAGTTAGCGGTTTTTTTTCGAAAACAGATGAAACACGCGGTTGCTTATACAGAAAGGCAGCACACGGGGCCGTATCAATAGAGCTCATGTATACTTCGATTGAACGCTCGTAAGAGACAGACGGATTTCCCAGATAGATGAACTGTATTTGTGGTTCAAACAGACCAATAACGATCTGACAAAAGAACAAGAGAATAGTGTACACAAACGAAACCAGGAGGCTGTTATTGGTGTGGTTGGGCAACTTAAAACAGTAGGTAGGTAGGTGGGACAATTAAATTCACTTTGATAAATTGGACATTACGAAATGTAATCAAACCCAGCTCGAGTTGAGAAATGCGCGCGCCCCATATTACGTCACCAATTGAAGCTGTTAGCTAAAGCTAGGCGTACCTATGTAACTATCTAACGTGGAATCGTTCTTACACGTGTTTATTTAAAGCACTTATGCATCCGAATGCAAACCACAAAACATCTAACCCAGCCAATCTAAACTTAGTGAAAATGAGGTAATGAAGTTCGATAAAGGGCTCATTAAGTATTGAAATCGTTTTTTTTTTCTTTTATAATGTCTCATTATTGTAGATTTCATAAAAATAGGGTAGTCTAAGGTTACCAGGATTCTTTTCCAGTGATGTTTGCAGTTGGAGCTAGCAATATGGCCTACAGAGTGGCAGTAATCGGCCATTTTTGAGGTAACAGATGTCGAAAGGGGCCATTTCGTTGAACTTGTATCCCCTCTTTCAGTTCTCGCAACAAAACCCCTTCTCTTCTGGGTAGCGTCCATATCGTACCCTCATGTGCAAGTCGCTTCTACTTTGTTTGCCCTTTGTTACTATGGCGAGTCTTAATTCAGTCTGCTCTTACCGCATTACTTTTCACCTTTGACTCATAGAAGGTCTGATTACGAATGGGAATTCTGTTCGCAGCAGGGCAGTAAACAAAAAAAGGTAAAATAGTACATTAAATCGACTGCCACTCAGAATGAAAACATGGTTTTGTTTCTTTGACAATTAAAATAGTACACAAGTAGCTTACCTTAAATCTCTCATGCTCATCGGCGCAAAGGCAAACACTCAAGTGATTCCCTGCACAGCCTAAATTAACATGAAAACAAAGAGAACAGTGCGCGCCAATTTTGTTGAAACGGTGAATATATTGGCCTATTAAGGCCATATACAAACGAATGATACATTCTAGAACGTATGCAGCGCGTCTTATTCATGAGCGATCTATGGCTCACGAATATAGGGATGCCTAACTCGATCACCTTTTGAAAGTGTTCCACTTCTGGTTGCGGCAATTCAAAACAGATAGATTGTATATATATAATGTCTGCGCTAATTACGTTTTTTGATCGATTTTTTCATAAAACTGCAATCTGCAGCGTTTGGGCGACATATTAAAAACCGCATTCATTTTACATGACCTAAAACATGTGGTCTGTATAAACAATATATACCTATCTTTCTCGCTAGTACAATAGTAATAATTGCATTAAGTAACTCGGTAAGGAATCTAGCAGGACAAGAGAGGTGATAGTTCAAATCCAGCCTGCACATCCAGCTCTTTGCCATGGAAACAGTTCATGTCTGATGTCTAATAAGGCAACTAGATACCTTCCCGGGTATCTGAATACCTGATTTACATCTAATGCTCAGATAAAAGGTCCGAGCTTCAAATCTACAATAGCAATGTTTTCTTAAACACAACTTTTTGAAATTGTTTTTTTTTTTTTACAGCGGTCATCTAACACGCACCTTTGTGGTAGACCCTAAAGTCGATATCCTAAATGCAAAGAATTGTGTGTTGCTAGTATTCGTCGAAATGCTATCAGTGTTCTGGGAAGGTCGAGTTATCTTTCATTCATCGGGTGCGTCGCTTCCGTTTTACCTAATGTCCCAAAACGGAAATTGTCCCAACGGGAAAGAATCCGTCCACAAAAAGACTTTACAACAGAACGAAAGCGTTCATTTAGCAAAGTTCTGCTGAAGTGCGGCCATTGTCGCCGTACTTGTGGGCCAATTCTATTGTAAAATGGGATAGATATGAGATCAGTAAAAGATCAAACAAGTTTTAAGGTAACTTCCTTTACTGCAGTAGGCCAGTAAGGAAATTGTGTCTTATAGGTTTTTTTAGATACATCTTCTTAATCTTCGTACATAGCAGCTTGCGTGGTTTTTCAATCATATCACTTTCGACGGATAATTAACACTGACATCTAATTTACTTGAATGGTAAACTTCTATCAGATCTGGGTGCGTTCCGTATGACGCCATAATGATTTCTTATATTGTGCTCTCAAATGTTCACAGTAACGGCAGGATTTAACTGATGATACACCGATATGCCAGCGATTCTAGCACTGAAGTAAGGATTTCGCCTTCGTTATAAAATGATCCCGACGTAATGATAACGATGGCCCAATCGGAAGCTTTTCAGGCTTGCCTCTTCTATACTGATGCTACGTTACCGCTTCTCGTTCGTACACAAAGTAATGAAGATTATCACCGTCGCCAACACTTCTGTTATTGATTAACGCGGATGGGATCTTGCCAGATTTACCATTTCGGGAAGGTAAAGATTAGTTACAATACACTATATCGGAACAAGTGTTTTCGATCGCTATCGGTAGAAGTGTTTAGCTGTTAAAGTTATTAAATTTAGGTCACTATTTAGAAGACCGCATGAGTGTAGCTTTCTCTACGCCCATCGATAAGATTGTACCAGATTTTGTAGACTGCCCCGATATAAACCGACCTCCTGTCTCGTCATATACGTTTAGTAAAAGAGTATTTACGTACCGCCACTACTTACATAGTTCCCATTTAACTGTATGTACACCAAGCTGTTTTAAGTATATCGCAATTATACATGAAGTTGTCCACAGTAACAACGAAGCTTGTTTACAGCGTGGGCGAACGATAAAATTGATTATGCCAACGTTGAGTCCTGTTTTAGCCTATTTCGTATCCTTCCGTGGGAGAATGCGAGCTACCGATCGCGAAGCGGAACAGCCTGTACAATGCGGCAGACGAGGGCCATATGGCGTTCACTTCGCTGAATAAGAATCACACCATTGTTCTTTACAATCAACTCGAAGATGACATTCGATTGCTCTTGGTACTCTCCTTCGACACCGACGCTGCGTTTACTAGTTCACAACTGCTGTTAAAGGGGCGTCTGCGACGCATCGCATTCGCTACCTGATGACAAATAAGAAAAAACGATGCAAAGTAAAACGGGCAAGGGATTTTATGCACAGGTTATTTACCTGATTTTTTTTTTTTGTTAAACGGTAAATAGTTAAGCAAACAGATTTAGCCGACTAGAAACACCAACAAGCGGGTTCGTCAAATGAACAAAGTCGACCCTGAAAATGTTGGGCTTCTGTGCGCAGAACTACGCCTATTTTTCTCACTTAATCATAAGGCCTTTCCATCCATGAGGTTCGTAGAGTGAACGACGACATTATAATGAGCGTTGAAGAAAGGACAAGAAGGAACGAGTCATTTTATGCTATATGATTGTTTTGCTGCTAACTGGTTGTTTGGCTATATACCGAAAAAAAGTTATGTTCGAAGTAAAAAGCGCACAAATACCATTGTTATTGCGCTTTCCTATCCTGTTACTTACTTTAAGCACAGGTTATAAAAGAACTGGCGATACGAAACCGGTTATTAAGTAATGGGTGTACCTAGATGAAAACTAGATAAAAGCAAGCATAGTGTAAAATTTCAGTGGACACGAGCGTCATCTCATCCAGTTGTCGTCATTATGATATTATTAATGGAGCGCAATAATTATTACCCGTGAAACCTTCAAATTAGCAAAAAATAGATTTTCTTCTCAAAACCGTTTCAGTTTTCGCTTTAGAGGTTTTAGAAGAGGGCTGCGACCTTCAGGTCACGCGTAGTGAATTACTTCTGCAAAAAGATGCAACTTACATATAAATATAAGACTAATGTTGATTGTCCTCAATGGAACAGGCGTAGCCTTGATAATCTGGTTGTTGTTCAACGTTGGCTCTACTTAACACTACAGAAACTATGCCATCCATACATTTTACTTGGTACACGCATTTAGCTTTGTAAGTGTGCTGTATCTATCTAATACCCAGCCGAAAGAATTATATTTTTCTTTACCAAAATATTACCCAAATATTAACATTAAATACAGATTCTGATAGGCAGAATCTGCTGTTTATTACAACGATTATTGTAATGCTTCAGATGTCTTACCGACACCTGCCGTTTCGTCCATTCTGAATATCTACCCCTTATCGACTTCTGCTGTCAGTGCTTTCGCACTGCCTTAAACCGATCTCACAACCGATTCTATACCCGCGAGTCACCGCTGCAGGCTGTTCCTTATGAAGCTTAGCTTTCCTGTCTCCCTGTCGATCAAGCAGATGATTCCCTGTCGGCGTGCCATCGCACAGATTTCCTTCGTTACAACCGTATTCTTTTTACGGTGCCCCGATCGTACAATGCTCATGCTTGCTGGCTGATCGCAACTGGCTAGATTACCTCGATGGCTGTCTATAAGCCAGGTCGAGAAGGTCTGCGGCCTCGTCGCAAGGGGCTCGTACAAGTAGTGCAGAGGCGGCAATCTGCCGGTTTAGCTCTCAAAGCAGTCGAAAGCTGTGATCGGACTGAGGCCGAGTCGGCTGTTCCACAGCAATAAACTTGCCCCCAAGTGGACCAGTCATTGGGAAGGCAAGCCTTTTCACATCCTTTCGTTCTTAGTTTGCCGATCAGCAGCTTGGTCTTTTCGGTTTTAGCATGGCTCGCGGCCCCGAGTACCCGTTGCGCCGCTGCTGTTACTGAGGAAAACTCCCGACTGGTGCTGATGCCTACCGTGCTGTACTGGCGTAGTGACTGGCATTCTCGTTCGTTTTCTGATAGGCCCCTGGAATCGAACTATTTTAAAAACAAGGTCCCTCATAGACGAGCTAGTCAAAGCAGAATGCAAAAATAGAGTGATCCTTCTTGAAGGATGGACTGGCAGCTATTTGTAAAACCGGTACAAGCTTTATTCAAGCTAAGTTCTATACGTACATTGTACGTAATAAAGGGAAGCCAGTGTGACGGCAGACGGGTTAGGAGCGGGTATTTCCAATAGGGCTGAGTGGGAGAATTGTTGGCGAACAAACATGCCCAGCGATTCGCTGAGTTAGCATCCTACTCGCCGAGAAGAAATAGACAGATACCGTATAGGCGACGACAAGATGTGTAACAGATTCGGCTTGCATCCCTGACATGGCGTCCGGCCCTGCTGAAAGCATTCGTGAATGAATTGGATGGGTAGTGAAGGGCCTAAAGACGCCAAATTTTTTGTGAGGCAAAGCGTCCAAAGGCCCCTTAAAGCCTGCCTGGTCCCAGGTAAGACGCTATCCACACAAGCAACCCCGAAAAAACATAGGCGATTTAACGAAAGAAATGATAAACTCAATAAAATATGTCTTGTATATTCACAGGTTGAAGAGGTATTCTACGCAAAGTTCACAATGTATATTTAAAAAGAAATCCCGATCATATCACTATTGTGGTATTGAGATACTGCATGAGATACTGAAGATACATATCAGTGTCGTTACAGAGTAAATTTATGTTTAAATTAATTTACCTTTTAGAAAATGATTGCTAATACACAATATTGTCGCATTTACTCTGAAATTCTATAGCCGTTCTATTCGTCTGAAAACAAATATTGATAAACAGCCCGTTGTTCAGACTACTGCTCACGACATAGACGTCTCGCGGTCTTCAGATCGTGCCAGAGGGATACGACATCAAGGAAATTCATTTATCTATCTGATTCGTATGGAAATCCCTAGTAATGAGAGATGGTCATACCATGATAGTACTATCTATCTGCGGCCTCATAAATTCCGCGCGAAAAGAAAAAGCTCTCTTTCGTAGGAAACGTCCACACCAGGTTAGACGTCATTTAAAATTAAATCTATAATCGGCATCAGTAACTGTGTGCAGAGCCAAGGAAATTAACGAAGTTCACACTGCAAGTTATTCGTGACTTGAGGATCATCCATGTGGACGGGCGGGGGGTGGTATAGGTATTGAGTGTCCTGGATATGTGTGAGCGAATCGTCATAAAGCGAAGAGGCTGTGTTGAAGATCAAAAGCAACAATAGCGCTAACAGTTGTTATTCAAATGCCTAATCGGAGTAGATCCTGCTCTGTACATGTCTACCGTGTAAATGAAGTTCAGTGTATTATAAAATGTCTTTTAGAGATGCAACGAATCTACCCAAAAATGCTATATGAATCGCACCTATTTCTGGTGGGCAGGTTCATAACAACTAGTCTCTTGAACATGTCGAACGTCAACTCCTATTTGTAAACAAATTTGGTACCGCTAAGAAACTTCATATTGAGACAACTGATGCGGCATTAAAAAAGTAGACAATGTCAGTTAAAGCTCAAAGCATGCAAAGGACGATAATCGTCGAATGTGCCTTGAGCTCTCTGATAGGCAGTTTCCTAAATTTTAGCATTAGGACATTGTATTAATGTGCAACGCTGCTTTCCAGCATATTAGGTATCAGGTATAATTATGAAACGTATATATACATATATTGTGCAGAACAGACTTGAAATAACTTTGGAACTGGCTAAACTAAAATGATGATCTGTATTAGACGCACTTCGTGCTTTTGCACACGTTTCCCAGCGCTGTGGCAACTTTTAGGTAGCCATAGATCTACCATGTATGTATCCATATTTTATTTCCCCACCTATAGGTTCTCTTCTAAATAAATTGATAGTGGAATATGTTTACTTGCCAGTTGCCCCCTTTAGCGCATTTCACGCGCACTTGAAGCGGGTTAAAGACAACGCTGCATATTCCTTTGATCAATCCAAGGATTCATTGAAGCATGGCAATATGGTCTGGCATTTTCATCAAATCAATTGCCCTGCCAACGGTCCATGTGTCTTTTGAGGTAGCGGACTGCATTCTTTCGTTTTCAGCGAATATCGCTGATGTCCATCGTAACTACTACGATCACGTTCTGTCCGGCCCCACGCGACATTGCCACCAAACTCGATCCTTTTGCCTGGTCCTACGTACTAATGGCAGAGACAGAACCATACCACGTTTATGGGACTTTCGTTGATCGAAATTCAACTTCAAAGTCCGCCATGTCGATTCGTTACAATATATATATATTCCTCTTACAATCAACATATGTATATAGCATTTCACCTAGGTATATGTAAGTACGTAAATTAATTTTCTGAGAAGACGCAATATCGGAAGTACCGATTAAGCCAGTTTTATGATGTCAACTAGTGGATTATATCAATTGTAATTAGATGACGAGGTTCCACCATCCTGAGAGCGGCTGGCTCAAATGAACAGCAATGGAACGAAGAACGATCATCTAGTGTGCCGTCTCGTTAACTAGTGCTTGGTAGTGCTATATACGAGCCACGGGCATGCCCATAGGCGCTCACATTCATTCAGATCGAAAGTACAGTGAGCCACTATATATATATATATTACCCTTGCCTGCCGTGCATATCGACGACGCGGTCGCTGGCGCAGGAGTGACGGGCGTCGAGTGTCTGTTTGTAACTTTTAGCTTCTGGTAGCGGGCGAGTTCTCGTCGCGCGTTTGCCAGCTGTTCTACCTAGCACTACATGATAGGAGCTGTTACACGAAGCGTCGGCTCGAGTTTCGTAATGACGAAAGACAGACGCAGACGACAAACAACAGCGGTGACACGCAGAGTGCTCACGTACTCACATAAACATCGACCTCGACGTATGCGGGCTATCTAAGGGGTGACAAGAACGATCATAGCAACTTGAGCAGAAAATGGTGCAAATGCTGTAACCATTCTGGCTCCAAAGCTCTGTAATAATTCGTACTTGGTGTTTCCACTGCTATAACTCATTTCGTATAAATCGGCACGTTAAGCTTGTGCTTAGAATCGATTTCGTACCTTTTGCTTTACGGTTAGAGTACCGAGTATGAGGCATGAAAAACATTTCAATCTAAGGATAAAAATAGTCGAAGTTAATCAAGTGTAGGGCACTTAAAATTATTGTTCCTTATAGCTATTGTATTGTGTACATTTCGTTCTCCACTTTTCCTTCGACAGGGATCCAATATACACAGTACACTAGACGCGCCTTTTTTTAAATCTATTGTTGACTTGTGATGGCTAGATGGCCACTGCGATATTTTAGAACTTTACTTACGGGATAAAGCTGTTTGAACATTAACTCAAAGACATTTACCGAGTCGATTCGATCAGGAACAAAAGGATCTTTTCTGCGTTATTTCATTTCTCTCACATAAAAGATGCTTAGGAAATCGGCAGAAACTACCTATAATCAGGCAGGTAGCAGAACTAGAAATAAACAAAGTACTAGACTCTACTATAAGCAAGGAATGCCCTGTTTCTTCTGCTTCTCTGATGTTTACTTTAATACAGTATCCAGAAATAGATTCGCTCGTCATAAGCCTGTCGCGTCTTCATTGAGTACTGAAGTGAATTTGACATCAGTTTCAAACTCCAAATGTAAATCCTTCCGATAGGAACACAATGTGCAGAACAAAGCAGTTTGTGTTATTTGCTTCGTATACATAGAGGATTCTGAGACTGAGAGGGTCGCTCAGGAACGTTTGCTAAGTTTCAAGAGGAAATCTTAAACTTGGAAAATGTACCCTACCCTGACCAATCATTCGAAACCGATGAGGACTTCGAAGTAAACAACCCGCTACTTTATTGTCAAAAATAAATGAATGAGACGTTATGGGTGAGACATGAACTAGGCGAAGAGTATGAGGAAACATGGCCCTTCATGAGCCCTTAACGTTTCACCGGCTAACACACAGCCGCAGTGGTGCATTTTTACACGGAATTATTACAAATGATCAGGAGTCCTATACCCGCATAAATGTAAGGAACAAAAAATGGGTAGCCACGGGAAGTATATGTAAGCTTAGATTTAAACCAGATCCCCTTCCGAAAAGAACGATGATTAGCGTTCTGTGGGATTGAAAAGGTTTTGTGTATTCGATGTACTGGAGAGTGATCGAAACGGTCTAAAAGAATGTGTGGGTAACCTGATTGGATTGGCCAAGTGAGCTGCAATAAAAACGGGTCGATGGACAAGCCCGATTTATGCTTCCCCGCTATCATGGTAGGCTTAAGTGCGACGTTCTTTTATAAAGTAAGCTCTTACTGTAGAAACCCATTTTTAATGTATTGGTTTGTTCTGCCAGGTACACACTGATCAGCTTCGTTTTCATCACTCCTACGGATATAAATATTCTGTGTAGAGTACAATGCAGCCAACGCTCATTGGCTGCACTGTGTCCTACCAAAACTTTCAATATCGGCCCTTTCCCAACTTGCTTGCCTACGATGTTTGTGTCCATTTGTGGACAAGATCACATTTTTGCTGGATATGAGATATGTGAAATGGCAAAGCAGCAGAGAGGGGTAAAACTATTGCCACCTTAGCGAGGATCTGTCCGACCAAGAAGTTAGCAGATGCAGACGGGACACGTCCGTTGATCACTTGTCATCCACTTAGTCATGCCTCTCTCTTTCTCGAAGATGATAGCGAACGTGCCTCGACGTTCGGTACACCCCAAGAAAAGAAATACGGCGCGTCGCTTATTGATTCCATAAAATGGGGTCTCTGGGCAGGAAAAGGATTTGGCTAATCCCGGATGTTGAACAATACTACCCAGACCGAGTTCGGAATGGTCTCGCCGACAGTGTTCATTACAAATCCGGCGAACGGCACTTGAGGCATAGCTGTCAAGCTAAAGTGCAAGCAACATCCAAGCGAAATATCAACAGAAATAAGCTCGAGTTGTTAGCAAGTTCCTATGCATAACACGGATTTCTACAAGCACATATGATGAACCACTTGACGCTTACTGCTACCGGTCACTTTATTCAATCGTAATTCTTTTTAGAAGTCCGTATAATGGACCATCATCACATCTTAACGCTATTGAAACTAAATGAAGATTTTAAATCTTCATTCAATCGTTAAATGTAATAACTAATTTGTTTTCAAGTCGTCTAGACCGGGCACGGTATGAATAGAAACACAGAAGATCTTGATAAATTTAGTGGTAAAGCTCTCGTAGAAAGAAGATAATATTTGTGCAGTTATTATGTGTTTTATTAGCTGTTAGTTTAAAGGCTGAAACGATGTTCTAGTTGATATCAAGCTTTGCTGGTATAAATTATTTATTTTAGACGATACGTTGATATTGTATAAACTGAACCTGATGTCAAAGCGGGTACCGCTAGCTTGCACCTAGCAACAACATGTGGAGAACTATGAGCTTCTTAGTTTTTGTTTTACTTAAAAAAAGCTATTATTAATACAGTATACCGTTTTACAAGTAAACTTAAAGCTGGTGGAGCCCGTTATGCCCAAACAAGTTTTACAGTTTGTTTCTTTGCAATGCCCAAACAATTAAAAAGTAAACATTTTTAGGAAAAATTTGAACGTAATTATAAAGTAATTTTTACGGAGTTCGACGGGTTTTACGGGGGGTGGAGAGTCAATGGCTGCGATAGAGTTAAGCCTCCCGTAAGGGTAACACTCTCAAGCAGGCCGAATGCTTACGAAAAATACTAAGGGCCGAAGTCTCATTAATTGGCGCAGCAGCTAAAATCGAGTGCTATAAGTTGATTTGTCTCGATTTTCGATCAATTCATTCGTTCGGCTGGCCGTTGGTAACGTGAGTGGGCAGCGTCTTTATGCTTAGTCGCCGTTACTCAAAGTAAGCTTCATTTTTAAAGGGGCATAGCGGAGTAAGCCTATGGAAACACAGAACGAACAGGATACATTGACGATGGGCTCCTGAACAGTTCGCCGACGAAGACAGATCTGTGTTCCTCCTATTAACATGATTACTATATACAGCCGTATAGATAGGTACACGCTATCGGCGCTTCGTCTATACATTAGTTTGCTACTTCTTCAAGTGAACTCTTGCTTTAAATTACTGGTAAATCTGCTTTAAACGGTGATGGTATCGGTTTTGGTTGTGGAAAGAAGTTTCGAAAGCACTTTCGAAACCGGTGTCCTTTACGTTCACATGACTTATATAACGTTCGACGCTGCCCTTCCGTTTCGAGTATAGGTGTCAGTCTGACGCCTGATAAAATCGTACGTGTCGCGCAAGCAATGTATGCGATTATTTAACTGGCTTTATTCTTTTTAAGGATCATATCAACACGGTGCACCGGATGCATCGGGAGCGTCATCGTAACGATATCAGTAGTCCTTCACAGACATTCGTCGCCCATCTGGCGACAAGACGCTCAAAATGGCGAGATGGTGAAGAACCATTCCCGCTTGCCTCTTTTATGCTACTGTACCTGTTATAACTAAACACCTTACGCAAATTCATTCGACTAAACGCGTTTTTGGTGACGACAAACATTTGGATTCGTTCCGACTTTGTAGAAAAGGATTCAGTACAATTCCATGGTAGCGGTAGCGTTTTCGGCGCACGGATCCTGCGTTTATTAATGTTCACGTCACGAATCTGCTCAACGCTTGAAGACACCACCGACTGGCCCTTGCACGTGTCGCTACCCAACAGTGACGCTAGAAAAGTATAAACGCAGCGATATGAATCAGACAATATCCGGCCACACGGCGCGGGGTCTCCGACAGTCTTAAAAAGCGCATGCCACATTTGCTAAGCTGTACTGAACTGTCTTTTTACGGAGTTCTTATCGTGTTAACGTAGCGTGATCAGCGTCATTTTTTTGACTGCTGCATATATATATATGTGTATAGATTAGAGATTAGATTGTAGCTCCCAGCTAGCTGCGGGAGCTCGTCGGTGTCTACATGCCCAGACAGAAGAAGATCACTTCAAATCATTTAAGAATAGTGAACTCCATGGGAAGAAGCACCGGTGGATAACCGAGACCGCACAGAAAATCAGATGCGTATGAGACAACATAGAAATCGAGTAGTCCGATGATACAGTTGTGTAAAGCCTTAATAGTAGAATTAATATTTTAAAATTAAAATTTAACTACTTTAGTAACTTGAAGTCTCAATTTCAAAAATCTGCTTCTGTTTTAACTTAGGTGCTAACAAACTCATCAGTAAGATGGAAGATACCGCAGTCAGCACAATCAAATCATAAGAGAAGCTGTATGATGTATGTTTTCCTGTATTGTTTCCTAAAAGAATCACACTGTCTTAGTGCTCAACTGAGATCAAGATTCGGCTGTAATGTTAGTAAAATAAAAAAGCAGCAAAATGAAAACGCTTAAAACACCTTCTTAAAACGTTATGTTATAGGACTGTCCAGCTAAACTTAAAGTTTCCAATTAACATCATTTATTGTGTTATATCGTAGAAACACTACTTTTACTCCAAACAAACATTTCGCGTGTGTATGCGACCATTATTGACTGATTCGTAGCTTGATAATAAACTCTAATTCTAGAAATAAACAGAGCTGCATGCGGGAGAAATTTCTTATCTATATTGCAATATTTTATGCCTCTTATTACCAATCAACATATTTCACCGTTATCTCTTTCGACGTTTACATACACAAAACCAGTTCACCTCTCATCGCCGTACAGACGGTCCTTTATCGATTCTTATTCCCCAATAGGTTCTGCCGATGCCCGGTCATCATTCAGGACTGCCCTATCTCCTCCTTTTTGCCCCCACCTTCCTCCCCTTCCCTTCGTCCATCCTCTCCCCTCCAGGTCATTCAGTTATGTAAGGAGAGCCGCCCACTTCTCGTGTCGCTTTTTGCCCTCGATCTCTTGACCAGTTTTGCTGCCTTTCAGGGCTGAATCCCTGTCCGCACTCAGGCCATCTGTGTCGAATCTTATCAGAAGCGATGAACGTGTACAGGGAGTGACAAGCGTTTGTGGCCCATGGCCAGGTATCTGTTATCAGGGCAAGCCGGGGGGGATTCTTTAGTCCTGCTGGGCTCGCCAAGTGTCTATTGATGTGGGCAGCCCATAGAGCTGCATTGGTGGCGACCATTACTGCGAATGTGAAAAGACAAGGAAAGCCAACCACTGAAGGAGGCACGTACGATCGACACCTGATCTATCTAGCGACCACTAATGACTTGGTCGATACAAACATACCAATGATTTCGCGTCGAAAATGCTTTCATCGTAAACTTGGTGTTCACGTTAACTGTCTACCTAGCTGGGAGAATTGTATCTGGCGAAATCCCTCTAAAGGCTTGCCAGTGCAGATCTGATTGCAGATGGATGCGATTATCGCTGAGGAAGTGCAAGAACTTGTTA
Organism: Varroa jacobsoni; assembly: GCF_002532875.2. Classification (NCBI taxonomy): domain Eukaryota; kingdom Metazoa; phylum Arthropoda; class Arachnida; order Mesostigmata; family Varroidae; genus Varroa; species Varroa jacobsoni. The sequence goes on along the minus strand of NW_019215010.1, from coordinate 11,040 downwards.
TTGAGGTACAGAGGACCACCGAATCCATCTGTAAAACGTGTCTGATTCTACAGACAGGCTATTAACGTACGGTAGAGCAGTTTCAGCTCAAACTGTCACATTCGTTTTTAGGTCTTATGAAAGAATAGCCATCAGCAACGCCTAAGATAATAAGCATAACTAAGCGCAACGGGTACTTTCAGATATAAATTACAGGCATACTAGTCGTTGATAATTCACCGACCTCAACCAAAATAAGTAAATGAATGTTTCGAGTTCGGCGTCCTCTGCCATCTCCGCCTGTAAGCATTGCCCTACGCAACTAGTACGAAATTTGGATTCTGGTGACTAAGTTGTTGTATAGTCATTACCATTTTTCCGCCGATAGTTAATAATTAACCGGTATATACAAAAAGGTTTCCTTACAAGAGGCGTGAAGCTATTTTTCGTGTTATTTTTTTTTTTTTTTAAATATAATAACATCTCGGAAAACGGTTCAAAAGGTGGATAGGAGGATCGCAAATGCAGACACTTATAAGGCATTCCGCGTAAAAAGACCCAAAAATATTTTTCTTACTTTTAAATACATGTAATTTTTTCTCGCATATCGAAAAAAATATATCAAGAAGTTCGCGAAATAAGCACTCTAAGAGATTAACTTAAAAGAAAAAGAAGTTCCAACAGTTAAAGTAACAGAAAAACATAATTCGACGATATTTGCCAAAATTAACGTAGAATTAGATCTTAAGCGTACTAGTAGTCGTAGTACGGCGGAAGCTGATTAACTGTGCTATTCATTTTCCCTACGAACAAAAGTTAATCTCCTTGATTTTAGTCAAACTAAATTTACATTTTTCTGCATATGAGGGGTTTCCGTTTGTCACTTAAACACATTTCATCACATCAAGATCTCGAATGGTCTTAGCATCCTCCGGCAACAAATTATTTTTTCGATTACTACTACAAACGTCATTGTATGATGAGTTCCTTTTTGTCCAAAGGCCTACACTACCATGGCGTTCGGATGTTATCTACGTCCGTAGTATCGTACCCAGCACTAGTTGCAGTATTCTGGCATACCACCTGCCCCTGCTACGCCCCAGCGAATGGTGTACTTGCCAAATGTCCGTATTTATAAAGCAGGTAAGGTGGCTAGGAGCCGTTTGGTCTTCAATCGTCACTGAATTCTGCGGCTGTTTCTTACCTCAGTGGAAAAAAGGAGATCGGGTGAAAGCTACGGGCTTAGGCTGGGCGCTTTAGCACGATTCGAGAAAAACTTAGTCCCACTCCTGATTCGCAACGATTTAGTGGTTCAGTGCGAACAGCCGTACCGCTGCTACAGTCAGCAGCACACCATTGCATTCACCAGAGCTAAAAGACGTACCCAACGTTTCCGCCAAAAAATATCCTTGCCGTTTCCGTATAAGGGACCACGCTCGTTCACGCCTCGAATTCGAAGGATAGTCGAGTATTTATTTTTTTTGCAGGATCATCAGTTGCATGACTCCCTTTCTCTCTCGCCATTTTCCGGTGGCTCGCCTCCTGTCACGCAGGTTTCAGCCTAGCGGGAACCGTTTTCCACGAGGCGTGGGATTCACTGGTCACCAATGCACTCATCGTACCCTCCCGTGCCACGGCCATTGTCATCCGCGGCCAGGCCTCTCTACTCACCGCAGCTATAACCTCCTCCCGGTCGTCGTCGTAGCCGTTCAATCCATGTAAATCCAGCACACTCGCAAATCCGAGAAGTTCACTCAGAGTGAACTCGAAGGGGCCGCGGCCGCATCTCACTGAAAAACAAAGCGAGGTAAAAAAAATGTAGCGGATAAGACCACTTTCCCTGGTAGCTATATCTATATATACCTTACACATACAAGTACTATATATGAGATATATACAGCGTTCGATACGGTTGCATAATATGATGAGACGCGTACCGATTCAAAGTGTGAAAAAACTATTAAAATAAGTGTTCGTATCCAATAACTGCCATAAATCGTGCTTAGTCCGTGCTTGTCCTTTGTGTCGCATACTTTACCAAATGCAGTTAGCGCCCGTACGCAACCGAACTTATGATGTGTACTTTCGAACTATCTGGCTTATATGCGCCTCTAACGTCCGCAGATAGAAAGTACAATGTTTTCAAGAACCGTCACTAAAAAAAGGTATTACATGTCTATTGATTGGATGAAACATCCACAGCAGTTGGATGCGAATCGTATGATTATTATCTCGCCTCGGTGCCATTTTGTCCGTTGTTGCCTCAACTAGCGAGACAAACGCCTTAATTGTTATTATATTTATCTGTGTGCATCTTATAGACCGTTTGCTCTAACACGTTATATTGATGTATAATACACATATATGTATATATATATAAAAGTGCGCCAAACAAAAGTAGTACCGTAGTCATAAACGCCTTCATGCAATTGCAAATACTTCATATTGTATATAGCTTCGCAGATCCTTTGAACAATCTAAAAAAACAACGGAAACTTTCTCAGCAAAGCACCACGAATGCTCATAAATTTCCAGCTTATGCCGCTTCCCTTATAATACAAGCCATACGTGTTTCACTTTGGCCGATAGGTAACAGCCTTTATGATACAGAGCGATATGGTAAACGTTTCGATATATATCATTAGCTTTTTTACGAGATTAATGGAATCACGTTCGAAACTAAACGGATTTTAATAGCTTCTGTCTTACGGATCTGTACCGAGCACAACGTCCTTAACTGCGTCTATATCAACATAAGGTGCATTCCATGTTTGTGGACATTTGTGCAGGATGCATTTTTAAATAGAGCGGGTAAATCATTGGCGAACGGAACGCCACCATCGAGTGGCGGGTACCTTCTTAATTAATGCGGAAACGATTCGAAACTAGACAAGACCTATTTTATTTAACGATGTTTTTATTGTGCAAGAATTATGCAACGTTACCGTTACCTGGCAAGGCCCCACAAACGGCGCACAATTTACGGGTTATCTTGGCACATGCAGTTTGTTTTCATATATCGGAAAGGGGTCTGATCTAACACTTAACAGAAGGAGCGGGCGTAGAGTTCGAAACATTTTTTTTTTTTACTTAGTCGTTTTTGGAACTGAATTACAATTTGCACGTGACGACGGCTATGTCTAAAAACGTGCTCAGTCATCATCGTTTGTCTTGCGACTGGCCATCATTGTAACAACGAAACGCGGACGGCAAAACAAAAGTTGAGTGTTTGAAATTATAAAACTTGATTATAAGGCGGAACCAAACGGGGTTTAATCGGCTAGACTCTAATGCAGACGAAAAATACAGTAACGGGTAAATAGTGGTAATAATAGAATCAGTATCAAATTCTCTTTTTGCGAGTTGAAACCTCAAACACTACGTCGGCACCATAAGGGTCATGGCGCTCGTGCAGGCTGTTCAGCATACACGTATCACAATTTCATATTGGTATGCTTCAATTAATGGATCATATATAAGGCAGATTTAGCTACCTGATACGCCAAACCATGGAGATCCTGCGTAATTCATGTAGCGCCCGATAGCTTTGCACAAAATGCTATTGTTGGCATTTGTACGGCTCAGATAAATTGTTGTTAATCAAGAATAGCTTGGTTTGTTTAAACTTTTGTTACGCCTGAAATCTCATCATCCAAACCAAAAGAGAACCAGACAACCTTCACGGCCTGTCGCTTTGGCGCACGGGTCCGCCGAAGTGCGAGTGCCCAGCTGGATCTGCTGTGGAGGCACGGAGGGATCAATCAGTTTCCGCCTGGGCTATCACGTGATGTGCATCGTTCTGATCCATGATATCGGCATTGGGCGGCGGCTGGCAGACCTCCGAATTCCACCGACGTTGTATTCGTGAGTTTCCTAACCCTCCTAGCAAGTCGAAGGCCTGCTGAGGATACGCCAAGTAGGGGGTCGTTCGAGGAAGCGGCATCTTCGTTCTTTAAAATCTCTTTCCTTTAACAGCTGACTGTTTAATGTTGCCCTTTGAGTTTACTAAGCAGAGGGCCAGAGCATGCTCTATTTAACACGGATAGCTTACCACTCTCTCTTTCGTTCCGTTACCCACGATCGCTTACCCTCCCGAATGGCTTTTCTTATCTTTTTTTTGTTTGGATTTAGTCATTTTCGTTCTCTGAATTAGCGCTGAATCTGCCGTCAGGGACTATTTCACATTTTGGCCAACGCTGTTCAAGGGCCAAGTAGTCAGATTAGTTTAGGTAGGACGCAGGTTATAGAAGAGAACTAACTGCCTAGTTTGCTTTCGAATAATGAATGATATTTGTATTGATGCATTTCAGTCGTGAACGTGAGCTGTACAGATAAAACTCCACTGATGGAAAGAAGTTTACCATCTAACTAGGTTAGCAGGAGCTGGCAAATTTAAGCTGATGAGCACTATGAATATAATTAGTTATTAACTCTCAGATCTATGTTTGTAATGCAATGGTGTTTCCAGATTCTAGTTTATTACTCTTGAAGCAGCCATGCGATGGCTAGGTTACTGGGGCCGTTTTTTCGCTGTACAAGACCTTAGAAAGACTTTTCATGTCATGTAATAGTTTAATAGGTACCCGATTATTGAAGCTGGTCAAACTATTGTTTTGAATTGATGACTGTTAATAAAATAACCTCATTGATTCTATTTGCTCTATTGGCTAACGGCTTCTTTTTTTCTTACTAGGCTTATTAAATACAAGAGTATAAAGCAGATTACGCCAGGGATGGTTTGAAGTGTACCCTGTCACACAACCATCGAGAGACCCTTCTCCCGGTCCAGTGCATAGATCATAGGAGAGTACGGCTTATGTTTTTCATTTAGTTTCTGTGCCCTTTTGAGGCTTAATTGGGAAACCACTTTGATCTTGTCAGCTGCTTGGTCGGATTTAGCCCCATTTTACCCCTGGGCCTTTTCTGTTGCACAGCGGTTACGAATATACATCTGCGATCGAGAAGTACGTTGAAGCAAAAACCATTCGAATGCGACTTTTTTCAAAAACCCGAGGGTCTAGCAAGGATGTTACTTCGCGCCCATTAGAGCAGTAACAATATTTAAAATCCTACATAAGACCACAATACATAGCTCTGACGCAAAAGGTTTCTAGAATCAAGCTGCTCATAGTGATTTAATGAGGATAATATTACTGTGCATATGTACCTTCTGTAATCTACAACAACTTGGCTTGATGTTAACACGGAGGTATTTGCTACAGTCGGATACACGAGTGGTTTGCCCGAGGAGCTTCTTGACATTTTTTGCTTATTTCTATATGGAATTAAGAGCAATTCGTCCCCAAAGCGCGCATGAATCTGCTCTCGTCTTTTATCGTGGAATTGGATTAGAGGGAGCTGAAGCTTAAAGTAGAAGAGCTCAAATCACAATTAAACATTTGCACGTGATCACGACCAGAGTCCCATTGTACTATTTCACTCTACTATTAGTCAGTATGAGATCGATCTTTATTTGTCCTGATCTACTGAAGCTACATGAAGACTAACTTATCTAACAATGCTGTCTGTGTCTGTTTATATGCAGCAGGGAATCAATGTGCTGGGATGAAATCTGAAAACAAACGGACCGGCTTGTAAAAGCGTTCGAAAGTGTCCCTTTGACTTTTGCGCTGACATTCTTTTGCCGTGTCAAAAAGTCAGGATGAGTAATCCTTGCCAGTACTGTGCATACATCTACCACCTCCTGCCTTCCCTTATCCTTCAATGCCCACGACATTAAGAGCTATATATATATATAGCCAGCTGGCCCTCTGTGTCAAAGATGCCAAAGCATATAGTTCTAGCTCATTGTAACTGGTCGAACAGTGAGGGTCGACCGATAAGCAATTTACCTACACCGAGTAACCCCGAAGGCAAAGTGGTCTCATGACCATAGAGTTACTATATGAAATTGCATCACGATGTCGGTCGCTATATTAGAAGCCGACGATTCTGTTTCGCTTAAAGGGTACTGCCATGTACTTTGTAGTACAGATATATACTGGCCGATAGCACCGCAGTGTGGGTATGCGCTGCGTCCTAATGGGTTGGGCGGACACTGCCATTGAAACAGCTAATGCACAGCTGGCTATGGGGGAGACTGATCCCATGCTGGTGTTCACAACTTCAAGTAGCGACTCCTTGGAAAGCGCACAAAGTTGCTCGCCAGGGGGTGACGCCGCAGCAGCAATTTGAGAAGCCGCTTCGGATATCGACCAGTCATAAGGCAATAGACTTTTTTCATTATTGAGATTATAGAATATTCTCTTATATGGTATGTTATTAGTTAGGTATTGACATGAGATAATGAGCAGCTCCTTTTATTCTACCGACTATGTATAACTGCCATATATGTGCATCGTGGTGTGGCCATTCACGACAGAGATAAAAGTCGTGCTGCGTTAACTCAGGACAAAATTGTTCATATCATAATTACTAAGCAGAGATGAAGCCGAAATAAGACAAGAAAAAGGGCTTTTAAAATTGATGAAATAAAGTTATTAGATTGATAAACATATCAATGGTAGTAGATGGACGCTATGATGACCTAACGAAATCGGACAGCAGGATTTTCTAGAATCAATATAGAAAAGCGTACGCTCCTTGAAACTGAAATTGGCAGCACTCATAATCGAGGTTGAACTTGTCGGAAAGCAACTTATTAGAGCATAGTTCGATTGCTCGGTGAGTATGACTAAAATACGCAACACAGAACATCAGCAACTAGAACGACTTGCATTTTCAATGTTTTTCTTACAAGCTAGTAAAGAACGGAAGAATATAGCATAATGTTTTTTAGTGTAAACAATTAATCAAATGGAAAATACATATCTGCAACCTTCGTCGTCGTCGTCGTCGTCGTCGTCGTCGGAGCATCATACGTAAATATATGGCGACATAGGTACGCTATCTTGTTGAAAGCATTGAAATCTATGTTCAGCTTTTTAGCAAGCGTTCAGGCCAGTCAGTGGAGTTAACCACATTTTGCTTCATGTTATATACTTTTGTTCATCTACCAACATTAAATCCATTAGGACTGCTCATATTGACCTTTGATTGATATTGGAAAAGGGTCACCCTCTTGTCTCAGTAGATCGATTGCTCCCATAAATTACCACCAACATCCCTACCCGTACGCCTTGTGCAGCTCCCTCGTTTGTGAACCTAGAACAACGGAAAATACCACTGCATAGACGATAGAAAAATCAAGGACATCGTTTACGGAGAGTTACTGATTTAGGTAAACCCTTCAATGAGTTCGGAGCTGACCAAGGGTCACTCCCATACAGTAGCTGTTTCAAGTGTGTAGCGTGTGAGGCTCGTTCGGCTCGTGTCGCAACGAATGAACAGTCACTTCATTACTGCTTCCGTGGGAAGGACAATCCCGAATTAGTAACTCGGCCGTACCGCGAAAAAGACACACTGTTGTACTGTTATATTATATTGCGCAGATAAGGAGCCTCTTCGATCATTCGTCTACACAACTGAACTCAAGGCAATGTCATGTCCCGCTGTGTCTTCTGCACAATGTTCGTTCTGAGATTGAGAGCTGTGGACGTGCCAAGGGCTGATTGACGCGTTTTTTCTTATTACGGCCCGTTTCGTATGTACAAACTCACCGACGGAGATAGATTTGGACGTTCACACTTAGCGCGTCTAGCGAGACCTAAGGCAACACCTCAATCTAATCTTGCTTATATTTACATAAAATTTAAAAAAAAACGCAGTCTAATTGGAGTAAAGATGTTTTCGAATTTCGTGGATGGATGGAATCGAGAACTCAGAGGATTCGTATAAATAAACTATTAGGTAGTTATCGAGGGCCTAGAACACACCTGGAAGCAGAACACTCCAAAGTGATAAGAACGATACATTAATTAAACATGATAAAAATAGATCTCAATGCGATGTATATAGGTTCGTTTATGCGGTGAAGGTTATTATTTCTATGTATACCGTAGACATATGCCTGAAAGTATTTTAAAATAACCTCATGTATCAGTGGAATCTACGAGGTTTTTACAAAGACTTTGTATAATCTGGATCATAGAGACGCAATAGCCTATTTGATACACTTTACGACCTTGCCAGTTTATTTAGACTTATAGATAGAAGCCCTCTTTCTTTTTATTTGAAAATACGTGTCTTAGTTAGACATTAGTTTATATCTCATACTAATATTATTTGGGTTTAGCGTTGGGCACACTGTAAAGACCTATCAAAAAAACCATGCAGTATAATATATCAATATTCTACTAGATAACTCAATCCTGAAAATCAACACAGATTTAATATGAACGTGATCTTAGTTAAAAAAAAATTCAGTCCACAGTCTTCAACTAACTTTCAAGAAACCTCAAACAACCGTATGATCAATAAGCACAGGGTGCCCTTAATCAAATATCTACATGTTACGCCGAATAGTGCCAAACTTAGGCCATTATTTCAAAATACATGAACGATTATAAATTATAATTCTAGATAATACAGCTCTAACGATCTTAAGTATTTTACAGTGAGTTTACCACTAATATCATGTCCCTTTACCCCCCTTACTGGTAATTGGTAAGGAGCGATGACAACATATAATAAATAAGAAATAAAGGTTCGCATTTTCCCACGTATGTATTTATTACAATGCTTGCTCGACAAACATATGAAGAAAACAACGACCAATAAATATAGCCTAGTAGTATATATAATATGTAGGGTCATAAATAGCTTCCACGTACGGGTAAAAATTGATTGAAATGATTATCTAACCTACGCTCATTTCCATACTCCCACTAGTGGCCGTATCGGCCCTTACGGTCTCAAGCGATGGTTTTTTTTTCTAGCGCTTAGCACTAATATGCTATTCCAGTATGCATAAACTACTCTGGGTTAGATGTTTCCATTATAGTAAAGGATAGCTCATAACGTTATTATGAGCTATCTTCTCTCATATTTGTACATGTTTCGCGTAACCAAAGCAAACGCCTAACATAAGCTAGAACGATGTCTTCGCCACTCTGTATAGCACTTTGTTGAAAGCTTAATTCACATTGAAGCTATAATTGAAAGCTTGTTAATAGTGTGCTCGTTATCAAAAACAGGACGATCCTGTAACCAATAGCAACTGCTTCTTTGGTTCTACTGCTTACCGTTTTCTCTATCGTTGATATTTAAGTGTTCTCAGAGAACTGGCACTACCTTTATAGATGCTACTTTACTTGTACACACATCGACGGGATCACGACACTGCACCAATACACAGCAACAGAGAACTAGATTATCAAGTCATTGTCATGGCGCAAAAAAACGCCATACTAAAATCTATTGAAAATAGTACTACAGCATGTTTTATCGTTCCCTTTATCTATTTATATATTTAATAGTTATTTATTCATTGTGACACGTGGCACAGGCACACACGTGGCATAGATTGTCATTGAAAATATATCCGATGGTTTCCAAAGTGGCTTGTCACATAATCTCAGAATACGCTTGGTGATCCAAATATTCAGGAATTACCTGAAGCCATCCTGCCGAAAGGCAGCATTACAGCCTTATATACATCAATATAATGGAAATAATGTTATGACAAAACCTTTATTTCCTAAAATTTCCTTTATTCCTGAAAAGTATATTCGTGAACCCTTATGTAGAATGAAGCACTATTCAAATTGGATCGAGGCGGTTTTTTGAGTCGCACCTGGACTCACGCAAGTAGCTGATCATTTGAGGTTGTAATTTTTCGTTGGAGTCCATGTTAGGTAACGCACATGTTAACCGGCAATTGTTAAGTTAAAAATACAATGGAGAAGCATGTAATTTTGAAGTACACTCTTTAAATCAGTACACGAAGATGGTCTCCACATACAAGATAGCTGATCGCTGCTTTCGTTATGAATCGTCTGTATAACTCAACGCGGTATTATTAGACTGACTTATGGAGAATTGCGCAAGAGTTCCATACTCGTTAGAAGTTATCAGTAATGAAAAGTAAGATGCTCTGAGCAGTTGCGACTACATTGCTTGTTTATGTTTAAAGGTTTTGTTTGTTTAGGATCAAACCTAATTTTCTTCGGCGCGAACCTAGACCTACATAGGGATATCATACTGCGAAGTATACAAGAGGTGCTTTGTGTCTTATTAGAAGTAGAACATCTAATAATCATCTGAATAGTGTTTTCAATATCAACATAGGTATCCATTTGTATATTTTTGTACTTTATTTACATCTTAATCAGGTATTCTTGGATGCATTAGGCCTTGGTAACTGCTTAAGGCTAAAACGTCCGCAATTAAGGCCACGCAGTTGTTTTGTTCCCTATGGATGCATGATGTCGCTACTTTTGTTGCTCTTTTAGACTTGACAACAGGAAGTTGAGTAGATCCAAAATGTCTATCAGAAAACAACAAACAGATAATAAAGGGGATGCCTCGCCTCTTACACAAAAATTCTTCAAGCCTGTATGTCCTAGATCCACTTCAGATAATGACAGCTTACTGCGGCCCTGTTGCCTTGTTTGAGTGTAAACTTTGCGGGATTACACTCTGGATAAAAACAAGCCAAGGCTGGCCAATGCATGATTACCCCTTCACGACTATTACCAAAGTTTTGATTAGAACGTCAATATGATTTACCTCGGTACGATTTCCGCGTATTAGTCGGCTTGCCATACTTGCAGTTTGAATGGGGTTGATCCCAGCATTAAAATAAGGAAAAATACTAAGAAAACGCGAAAGAGCGCGCAGTAGGAGAGTTAGCAGCGAGAGAAGATCAGCATACATAACAAATGATTCAAATGTGATTAAATCATATGTTACTTAGTAGCAACGACTGTTTAAGAGATATCCGTACTGCAGAACAGAAAAGTATTTTGAAATTATACCGGGAAAGATGGAAAAAGTTCATCTTTTAAAATTTTCAGATGAAAAAGCAAAAAAAAAAAGACAACGCTAAAAAAGTAACCCTCAATAATTTTACCCAAGATATAATTCTCTATAAAGGAATTATCATTCTTAGGATATGAACCCATTATAATAACATAGTATTTAATATTAAGTTCATATATT
>NW_019215009.1:0-34351 GCF_002532875.2 Varroa jacobsoni | reverse complement strand
CTATATATTTCATCTAATGATTAATAGCCTAGGTGCACCTAAGGTGTGAGGTTCTGTGAAGTGTCACCAAGTATCAATTGGTACCTCTTTACTAGCCGTATGAAATGAAAAAAATGGTCAAATCACAATCGTTGGTTTGACCCATGAAAAATATGGAAAAATAGGTGGATACCATTGCTGACCAACGTTTCAGTGACACCCGTACATATTAGCCCGATACCCGGCCAATAATTGTTCACCATTGGGTATTAAAGAAGATTCGCGGCTACCCTGGCCAATGAACACTGCCACTTAATGTAGCCACTTGATGTGCTCTACTTAAAGTTCTTTTATAAAACTTTTTTTGGAGGAGATGGCTAACATCGTGGATTTGTTTCGAAAAGAAAAGACGTTGACAAGCGCCAGCAGCAAACGATATTAGACAAATCGATTAATACTAATAAAAAATAAGAAACGACGCTTAAAAATGTTTGAGCACATAAACATAAGAGCTTAAAAAGAGTTTGAGAAAAACAGGATTAAAAACAGGAAAAGCCAAACCGCTACTCCCCACGATGTTGCAAACATACTGCGTTTATACATACATATATATATAGTCACTTGAAAACAAGAAAAGCAGAGAAAGAGCTAAAAACGAAATTAAAATTGGGAGAGCAGCGCTGTTATAACGATTAATGTTTTATTAATATTTCTAGATTTTATTATATCATAAAGAGCGTCAAGAAAAGAGACCATTAAATCGATATATGTATAGATATATATAGAAACGTTTTTGGACGACGATTACGTAGACAACACACGTAACCAGCAGCATAAACTCCACAATATTGAATCAATAGGTAGGAACCAATATGGCTATTTATAAATGATCAGAGATTTTCGTTCACTAGCCGTATAATACGAAACTGAGTCAGAAAAGTCGTGCGATTGAACCTAATCAGCGTACCGAATACATGTCGAGTAGGTTTCATTTGACTAGAGCTATAATTAGGTACAAGTACTCCCAGCGAATTCGGTTAGCCGAACTAGAACTAGGTCACGAAAGCACGTTTTGTGAAAATGATTGTAGGACCACCCCGGGCCGATTGCAAGGCAACCTGGCTGAATAACAGCGTAATTTCTATCGCCTTCCGATCAAAGTGATTGACTGTGTGTAATAACTTCGCACGTAAGCCATGGCAATAATAGTAACAGTCTGGACAGAGGCGATTTATCAGTACCCGAAGCTTTAAGTACAGTGATTATTGTTGACTCTTGTCTTTAAGCGGTATCATCATATTATACGAACGGTAAACTCGTGAAAAGATCCCGCTGAGTTAGAAATATCTACGAAAAAAAAAAACAGAAACATTTTCTGATATTTTTACTGCAGATTAATAAATAAGCATAAAAACACATTGGCGTTATAAGAATAGTACTAGGGCAATACACACACTGCTAATAACAATGTTATGAATACTCAACACTGCGATCAATCGTAATTAATTTAGTAAGCACAGATTTTATTTATATCCATACAGACTATTATCAGACATATACAAGAATCACAGTGAACACTGATCATCTAGCAGCACGGATTATTTAGTGTAATGTTCGACTTCCCTTAGCATATATACAGCAGACCTCGGTCTGAACACCGCAGCCACTGAGACACGCGATCGTTTTTGTTATGTCGCTTTGTTACTATTTAATTACCTGATCGAGCTCAGTGAGCAACGGGCAAGGCTATATTTCTCGTAAAGTTGCATCCTGGATAATAATAACGTTCACCGAATGGTCGACGGCTAACAGCAATCATTGCAGGACACATCCGAGTACCCGTAAGGCAGTCGTGCATTTGAATTGTGTCTATCGTTTTTCGGCATCCCAAACACTACGGAGAAGGACTAACTTACGTTTTAGGCTTTACCCACTTTGATTAGGCTGACCTTGATCAAGCTTCAAATTGTAGTTACTGCCTTTCCGTTTCGTAATCTTCCCTAGTGTCGGCCATGTTTTTCGAGCCCGCTCCACGCCGTGAATGATACTCGCATTTAGTATTACTTAGGTACAACTGATATCGGTATTTTTACATAACATAAACTCGATCAAGTGTTAAAAAAAGAAACAGATGAAGTTGCTACGAGCCCAAGCTATGCCTGTGAGTAACAGGCATACACCCAAGGATAAGAAATGCATCCCGCTGGGTCGAAAGAACGTCACTATAGCAACGTATTGAAAAATCTTCATGAGGGATGACAATTAATAACCAAGAAATCAAAGGGACCACTTTAGTAACTATTATGTAGCAAAATAGACGACAGACAGAAGACAAAACACCTTCATAACGTCGAATGGCGCGAACGTCTATACGTGCGCCCATAAACGCAAGCAAATAGTGCAAGGCAGACCTGCAGTCAACAGAAAGTAGCACACGATCGACCGAAAAAAGATAAAATAAAATTTTAAGAAAGAGCATTAAGCACTGCAAAGAAATAGGAAGGCACAGGAACAATAAAGAGTTGTGTGAGAGTCGAATTCAAAAGAAAGATATAACCGATCCAGGACAGATTAAGGAAACGGTTAAACTGGAAAAAAAAACATGTGATTTAGTGGTGATTTCAATGTGTGAAAGCTGTCGAAACACAGATTTATATATGGAAACAAATGAACGAAGTACTTTGACAACCAAACAAATAAAGCACATAACTAAGGCAAATATCCGGGCGCCATTCCAGATTCGAACCTTCTTGAAAAACGTTAAGTACTACCGGAAAATAACGCCATAAAGAACAATGAAATACACAATAAAGTATGCGCATTTCACCATCAAAACTCTTCTGGTGTTGTCCTAAAGACAACATACGAAATAAGAGGCGAAAAAATACAAGAAAGAATTTACAAAAAAACTCAAATTGATGAAAAGTCGTTAATAATAAAAATGTGTTATTACAACTGAACTTTAAGGGTATGACACATGCGGTATTTTCAGTTAATAAAACTAATATAAATAGAATATCTAATCTACCGTTTTTTGTAGTTACTTACTAAATATCGGACGCGGCATATAGTTTACATGTTACTTACAGCGGATCCGATAAAAACTTTCTGCGAAATACAATCAGTTTGTAGCAAAAGTTAAATTAATTAAAGAGAACTTACATTACCGACGCCGTCTACTCCAAAATGCACAGAGGGATACCATATATCGCCCCGCTTTAAGTTTTTACATTATGCTTGAGACGCTACACTACGACGTTCGATAAATGCCGCCCAAAGGGCCTAAAAATCAGTTCGATAGTAGCAAATTTTTACAATAAAAAACCATTGACGGGGCACGGTACGTACTCGAAATATAATTTGATATATGACGATCTATAGCCGTTGATTTTTGTAACGGCCGTTTGAATACAACACAGAACTCGGGTACTCTAATGTGGTATAATTGTATAGGTATCCTAAACACAGGTCGAGTATCATTTCCTAACCATGTGTATCATACTAAGTCTCACCCAAAGATTAACAGCCGCAGTAGGAAACTGTTTGTTGTCTTGTAGCTTTTCCTAAGTAAGCATATGCCTGTTGGGTAAAATAGGGATCGAAGGTTTTGTTTTCAAGTTACCTCTGATACCAATGAAAACAAGGTTCGGGAAAAAAAATAAGTCAATTAAGTATGCGGTTATTTTTTCTACTATTTCAATGATGAACCCAAGCAAGCTATGGTACGGTTCGTGATTGCCGATACATTCTAAGCAAATATGAATTCAAATACCATCACGTCATACAAAGCTTCACGAAGTTTCTAGTGGTACATCACTAGGACATTAAAAATGACTTCACATATTGTCCTGTTTCTGTTTCAACCCAAACATCAAGCCGTAGTGCCTCATTCAGTGACGGTCAGATCAAAGACTATTCTGCACTTCTATGATGTCATGTTAGGATTCGTGTAGCTGAATTCCTTAAAGATGTTCTGATCCATAGCGGCTAATACATCGTCTTCTATAGGGGTTAAAACGGCTGGTTCCCGTGTAAAATCCTCGTCAAAGTTCGAAACATCACTCGCTCCATGCTGAAAGGCGAATGATACAGAATTTGACATTATAAGTTGTGTAGGTTATTTGACTTATTACTTAAGAATTCAGCATATTCGTCATCCGATCATCACCATAAATAAGATAACTAGAGACATGGTGTAAAAAATCTATCCGATGGGAGCAACATTATGTGGTAAGGGTGTATCTTACCATTGTTTTTAGGTAAAATAACATTATCTATTATAAATTTGACGTCTGGACGGGTAACTAAGGCTCATTTGTTGACCAGGCACGAAAATAATTGCGTCGATGCCTGGTCCTGAGTCGAGACTTCCGGTCATTTAATCGGCAGACACTTTTATTATAGCACCATCACGGGGATAATGCTCAGTCGTGGTTTGTCAGCACTTCCATTGAGCGTCGACTGTTCGATCTTCAGGCCTGTAAATTATCATAGTACTTAACGTTGAAGGTAACTTGTGATGTTCTGTGTAACTGATACTTACAATAAACGGTTTGAAATGGGGCGTAAGTTGTTTTCTCTCAACTTGACTCCAGTTAATTCCGTCGAAAAAAGGGTGATCGCGGATATCTCCTCGTCCACACTCCGGAGTTCCTAAACGATTTTCGGGATCCCTTTGCAGCAACTGTTAAACAATTACTACGAAAATTTAGACTGAATGAGGTCATCGATGTAATGATATACTGGCCATCTTCTTTGTTTGCAGCTGGGTCTATCGCTGCATCTTTTCATTAAGGAGATCGAAAGCGACCGTCCTGCGCAGAGCAGGCTCCGCTGCTAAGATCCTGGTAGCTTTAAGAGCAAGTTAAGTTCAAGAGCTTTAAACCTCCTTTTATCTTGAAGCTGATTCAAATAGTACTCCAAACCAATATTTTTACTTAAACCTCTTTCAATTATCGTCTAGATCTTTTTTCCTATTATCTTACAAGCGCAAAACATATGTATTCCTCCATGAGAATTTGGCTTCGTATGAGCCTTTTTTACTACCTGCATTATAAACTAATTTTAAATGCCAAGAAACGTTCATTTGAAGTTGAAATTCTCATTGTCTGTATTTACTCAGTTTGCGACTGAATTTTCCATTGTCTTATTTGTCCTTCGCTAATTTTATGAAGAATCTACACATTTCTTTTAGTAATAGAATTAATCTTAACATGGAAACGAAAGAGACGTACATTTTGAATAAGATTCTTAGCTTCTCTACTGAAGTACTTGGGATACTCGACTTCAGTGTTCATAACGTTCCAAAACAACTCCTCCTCATCACAGCCCGTATACGGAGAGCGGCCCCGTAGCATCTCATACATCACTACACCAAACGACCACCAATCCACCGGGTAACTATACTGCCTTCCCTCAATCACCTAAAATAGATGCCATAACCCCCCTTTGAGCTCCATCATTTCTGTTTTAAACTACATTTAAGTTGAGCGACAGGTCACTATAATTGTTGATTTTAGTGTTGAAAGCGCGCCGTTAAAACATTCTTATAATATTATATCCATAATGTGTGGGAGACAGCCGTATGTATCAACGACCATATGAAAAATTATCAAGGTCTCCGTACACATACAGCACACCGAACCGGTATCGTTCCTGAATGCATCGTCTACTAATAAGTTTACTCTCATTTATAAGGCCATATAGTATAGACTAAATGTCTATATCTCTACCCTCTTTCTATTGTTTCACATAATGACCATTAGTTAAAGGCATACCTCAGGAGCCATGTACTCAGGGGTTCCGCAGAACGCCGTTGGCTCATAGTGGTACACGCGAAGTACACACATCCCGAAGTCGATCAGTCGAATGTGGCCATCGCCGTCCAAGCACACATTGTCCAATTTTAGATCTCGATAGACAATGCCACGCCTATGCAAGAATTTAAGGGCACATACGATCTCAGCACCGTAAAATCTGTCAGGAATACGCAATAGAAATTGAATTGGATTAAGAGGCTGTTTGTTACTTTGGTATCACGGAGGCCATGGTAGATCTATAATAGGATACACATATACACCACACGGAACGACGGAATACGGATTGGGTGAACAGTTATAGTCGATGGATACGTCAGTGGTGATAAATACGTAGCTCTTAACGGACTAGTTATGAACCAGCACAACCTGCTTGTTTTCATATCGTTTCTATTTGCTTGGCAACACTTTTGCTCGTGACTCTTTTCCTGGGTTCAACTAACTGCCAGGTTATTTGAAAAGCGAACGAACTGGTAATACTACTGTCTAATAGCCAAGCGTGATAATTAAAATATAAAAATAAACTATAATAATTTACTTGATTAACAAATGTATGTGTTAGAAATTGCATCGATTTGGATGTGCCCGACCAGATCAGAACCGAAGACTTCCTGGTCCTAATCCCTCATACGTATGAATCGGATGGGTACTGAAGACAGACCTCGCCCTTTCCTCGGTGAAGCTGCCCTCGTTTTGTACATGGAACATTAGATCGCCACCTCGTAGAAACTCCATGACGAAAAATAGATGCGAATCTGTTTGGAACGTACAAAAAAGCTTGCACACGAACGGATTATGCGAGCCCAATGACAAAACTTGCCGCTCGATTAAAGTGCATTCAACGTCATCGTCTTCGAGGACGACATCCTTCTTCAGGCACTTCATCGCAAAGTAAATCGCAACATCCCGAAGTTCAACTAGAAACACCTTCCAAACAAAGACAAACAGAGACGTGGCCAGCGTAAAGCTTCGCAGTTTAATCCTAACAACTGAAGTTCTCCGCAAAATGTTTATTTGTTATAGGCGTACAGGGCATGTGACATCACAACGTTTTTCTAATCAATCAGCATAATGTCATTTTTCCAAGTCGTGCCTAACTTATCTGCATAATTACTAAAGTTTTTTGCTACTTCAGTAACAAAATGCAAGCCTTGGTTCTATTAGATGAATAGAAAAGTCTCTATACATATATATATGCAACGCCAAACAAACCTTGCCAAAGCTTCCTTTACCGAGCACCTTAAGCAGGTTGAAGTCTAACAATGAATACTTTCTGAATCGAATGAGGGCCTGTTGTTCAGTTGTCCTTAAGTGACAGATCTCGTCAGTGGCACGACATTCAAGCACAGTTCTTTCGCTTTTGTGACCTGCAACAGCAAATGACGAATCTGACAGGTTAAAGTTCCACGAACTCTAGCCATACTTAGCTGCTATTTATGTTGCGACGTAATCCTCGACCATATTCACTCGTCATAAAAATAAATTCAATTAAAAATATTAAACGCCATGCGTGCTTAAGGAGTCACCGAGTCTTTTGATACGAAATATTGTACATACAGAAAATGAAACCTTTAGGGACGCTGCTGGCTCGTCCCATGTGGTACACGTATGCTATCAAATAACCTTCAGCTGAAAACTATTTTCTGTCAAATTTAATATTTGTTAGGTCTGATTTATGGGTTTAGTTGCGATGTGGGCTAAAAGGTTACAAGGTGGTACACAGCCAAAAGAGTCAGTTCAAGTAAAGGAACGAGCGCCTTTCTTTAAACCTCAATATAGTTTGGATAATAAGTTCCTGTACGACAGTGTCGAGGTCTACTGACAACATCGCCTAAAGTCCGTCCTTGGGTTTCGCCACATAGAGATTAGGTGGGAGATTCAACAAAAAACGTAACGTTTTTTAGTTTATTTATTAGTAGCTATCAGTGTGTAAATATGTATGATAAGTTTTTTTTTCTGATCAAAACGTTACCTATTTTATTACCAACTCTTTAAAATCGTGTTTTAGCTAGCAGCGCTTTATCTACATTCAGAGACGACGTTGTATAGTGCCGCGGGTACCGTTTCGCATCCTAATGCGTGCGCGAGGTGATTATAATCGCCCTTGCCAGAATTGCACCGCAGATAGCTTAGAAATGCTATATAGGCAATGCAGCAGTCAGCGAACTGGCTTGATATGGCTTACAAACAGCAACCATATGTACCATATGTTAGCCGGGTCTTCCCACTGCCACAGGCAGAACTGTGAGTACCAGCCTGGTAACGTTGCAATCATGTCCGTCGCGATTCAGCCCACTGCGTGTTGTGCGTCGTTAAATCTCATGAGGACTGCGGCATAGGTCGCCGCCGACGACGTTTGACGCTATTCTACGCATTTCCTTTGTAAATATGAGTAACTTGTGTTAGGTAGGCCCGAGAGAGACATTTGTTTTACTGAAACATATCTGAGCAGCCCAAAACAGCTAGGAACAGTGCCGGACAGACGGGCACTCGAGGTCGGCGAAGACGATGCCAAAAGTGGGCACAGAGATTTTGTCTGGCACCACTTCAATCTGTCACGGCCACGCCTGCTTCAGCGTTGTTTAGCTATAGCTCAACCAATGCACGGACTTCACGCCGACCATTATTGAGGGTCATAGGAACATACATAAACATAAGCGATTCGTGTTGCGATTTCACGGCCGTCGTTACTAGCGTCTAGTGTGCGCAGCTTTGCGGGTCGCAGGAATCACACTGATGATCGTATACATATGGAGGAGTAAGATACGCGCTTTGGTCGCGAACAACGCCCGGAGCTGCATCTCTCAGCCAACCGTTAGGCTTAAGTTTGCCAATAGAAGCTGGCGCATTCAGAAATGGATAATTTACGATGTAAGTTACGAACGTATTTGTCGCTAGAGAACAACCTAATGTGAGAAAAATGTGGTCATAAAAATGATTTAGATACAAAGTTGACGAAGCTGCAACAAAGTAAGGACCGTATTAAACGAATGATTAGTATTAACCTGATAAAAAGGTACAAGGATATCACCTGGCAGCGAACCAAAGACATGCATAAAACAAGATACAGCAGTAAGTTGGAAGCAGACGTTAAGTTAACGTCTATTAAATATTGCCTCTGTCAAATAAACTGGCTGGATATAATCAAGTTTATCTGATTTTGTGTAATTGGTATTAGATCTTAGAAAATGCTGCTTTATCAAAACCGCCTAATAAAAAGAAAGAAATCAACACGGGCAACAATCGACTATAAAATGCTTTCGTTGGCCTAATGGGCCTTTCAAACTATAATACTTGCTAGTAACTGATACTTTTTCAAAGGATCAAACTGATAGTTTTACCACAGACAGCATCAAATATTTGGAAAGGGTGAGATTTCTGTTTTTGCTTTACGTACAATATTGTAGAGCTTGGTGAGCAAAAATTTGCGGGCTAAGGGATACTTGCGGGCTTCGAACCGCCCAAGGCCCGGTTGTGCGAGACTGGCCGATAAAGGTCCTCATTTGTCAACAAGCCAATCGACACTAAAACTAACATGTGTAAACTGTTTGCGATTGGTTTTGGTTAGAGCTTACCTGCCCCTAAGAAGCTGACTTTCTTCTGTGGTCGACATGACCTTGCATAGTAATATAGCCCTCACTGGTAATACAGTTTCTCTTTTTCTAATAGGTCTTCTCGAATCTCGACACCTCGAGACGGTCATCAATAAGATGACAATTGTTTTTCGTAAAGGAATACTAATTGAAAATGGAAACGGGTATGCCATATATATTAGATCTCCATAGAAATTCTTGCATAGGAATAGACAATTTATGGAGAGATACTGATGACTGTCGCATTTTATCTTTAACGATCTTGCGCCTAATTCCAGAATTTCCCTTAACAGAGGTGGACGTTGCTAAAAAATCAGGTGACCATAATGAAACACGGTCTCTAACACGTGAGCTGCCTCAGGTCCTACCTCTACATCTATGCCGATAGCAGATACCAGTATAAAAAACGTGTTCAGCACTACTATCTAGTCCCCCCGCCCCGCCCCGCCCCCCCGACAAGAGAAAGAAGATACCAAACGGGGGTGAAAATTGTAGCTAACCAATTACCTGTGACCCACCGAAATACCGTAGCCTTTCGAAACAATTTTTGGTCTTATGGTTGAACATTTTTGGCCTTGTTCACAGAGTCCTTCGCGCGGAAAGTTGCTCAGAAGCTCATTTCCTTTTAGAAAGCGAGACCTCAAACGAAGCGTCACATTCCGTTCCTTTTGGAAACGATTCCTTCGTATGTCAAAGAAAAAACTAACGAAATCGACCGTAGAGATCTGTGTACTCTAACCTGTGCTACTATGGGAAAGCTGAAAGGACAAGATTTCGAGGCTGGGTATGTTTTGAGTTTGTACGATTGGTCGAAATGCCGCAGTCTCATTCACTGGTTGTGCGTATTATGCTACGAAGTACAAACTAAACAAGACTGAGCGCGTGGTCCAAAACAGCGTCGAGTAACACCGATGACGCTGCCAACTCGCGCCGATAGCCATTAAAAAAGGACGTCCGCCTAGTCGAGACACGTTTTTTGAGAATACCAGTCGATCAACTATAAACCACCGACAAAACACCCACAAACATTTAATCGATTAAACGATTAAATGGATTAAATCGATTAAAGAGGAACGCTTCGTAAAGTGTTTGTTGTAATTATAAATATAAAAAACGTCAAAAAATATTGTGTGCCACAGCAGATCACACGGATGAATCGTTCGAATGGTACGTTTCTCGCTGCGACTTAAGTAAAAACTGTTTTTAGGTTTTTGAAATAGCTAAGTAGAAGGGCAGAGAACAACGGAAATTGTGGCCTGAGCTAACAGGTTGTACAGGCGCCTGAGTAAAGTAAGAAGTACCTATGTAGTGGTCCACATGGAGGGTTGTTGAATTCTGGAATCACCAAGGACGTTTAAGTGGTCAAAACGATAGCAATGGTAACTAACAGAACGCACACAAATGTGGAAACTAGACAGGAACTGTAGGGCGTAAAAATAAATGCCGAGCTCATGATAACACTGCCTGTAAATCAAGATTGTTAACACAATAGTCCCAAAGGAATACATCATCATCCATGGCACGTACAGATGAACGTAACGCTTACAGGCAATAGATAACCCAAATTTGTGCAAACTGGCTTTTATTAAAAAATGTCCGCCTTTAGTTCGATAAGAAGCTACGTTATTTGCACTCCGACAACCGAAGAAACGACCCTACGTAGAAATTTTCAGTGCGGTCATATTTTTATTTTTTCGTGCTTTGTTCTAAACGAGCCTCTTCTTCTTAGCTCTTAACTACACGCTAAGCTATTGTATCCTTGAAAGCTTCTGCAACTGTTCTCTAGCATTCCTCCTGTTGTTACTATTTGCACTACCACTACCGACGTTTGCCCTCATGATCACTAACTATCGTGCTGAGTGATACCAACAAACAGCCGACACCAGTTTGAGACGCCATTAGCGACATATCAGAGATCAGCACGCGCCAACTCAAAGCCGTTTGACATTATCTGCTCTTTCGCCGTGGCACCTTGATAATTTCAGATAATAACGTTAGCTAAGTTGCATAATATCGGGCCAAAGCAAAGTTGATAGGCTAATCTGGATTTATTTCACTTTTCAGATCGGGCCAGTTGTATAAAACAACTAACAGATCATGGGGGGTGTACTCTAATGTACACCCAAAGTTGCCTGCAATGAGTTTGTATCTGAACGTACCGCGCACGGAGAGCAGCTGGGTGACATTCGCTTGGCGTGAGAAGCATGTAGAGGCTCACATACCGTACATAAACAAATGGTGTCGGCGATCTGCTAGGGTGTAGTTGTCCTGTGTTTAAAGATGTAGGAGAGTAACGTGGAAGGTTTATTCAGTACAGCTATATGAGTCAACTTAATTAAAACGATGCCTTAGACAGCGGGTATGTCGCATCCGAGGCGTTCTAGCGAGCAAAAAATGTATGGTATCTAGCCGGCATGATATCACGCAATGTCCCATCTTCTATAACAAAAAAGGGCTTCTTGCTTAAGAGATGTGGCGGATACGCTGAACGAACTCAACCACTTTGTGAATACTTAAGGCACTTTTGAATCTCTTGGAGGCAACGAACACAAGTCTCGGGGCAGGTTCGCAATCTGGCGGCTAGTACCCATGGGCCTCAGGGTCTAAGTAGACTAGCAAATAACTAATAGCGCTTTTCCAACAAAAATAGATATTTTCTAGTAGATTACATTTGTCGCATATTAGGATCTCATATGTAGTCAAATACGTGTTGCGGTAACCGCCTAAAGTCTCGAAGCGTGAACTACAGGCTTCGGACGGTCATTTTCGTTAAAAGTTGGATTACTTAGGATGGTATGAACATCATGCTTGGTGGGAAATAATAGCTTCGTTTCTTTCTCTATATATATAACTGTCTCTTTGTTGCTTCGCGCCTTTCGCTGATCAGCAAATGTTGCCTAGTGAGCCTACTTTAGGTTATGCGAATTAATCAGTGCTAATGGTGGTATGCTTACCTGTGATAAGTCGGGCTTCAACCATAGTTTGCTGCTCGCCGGACACAGATGTTGACGCTGGTCGCTCCTCTTGCAACGTCGAAAGCTTAAGGGAATTTGGAACTTCTTTAACGAAACCCGACTTTGGTGGTTTCGATACAATCGTACTTTCGTCTAGCGCTTTCATCGGCTCGCTCATGCCATTCTGATACATGATCTCTTTGCGACTGCTTTGACCACTAGTAGTAATTTTTTCAACTACGTGATAAACAGCTCTATTAGCAATGGTTATATCATTATGTAACACCTCTGATGGAGCTTCCGCCGTTCTGAGATCTAAGGAGGGAGACGGCATGTTTTTCCGTGCCTTCGGATTGTCCTGTGACACCGGTAGCACCTGCGTTATGTTTACATGGTGCTGAGAATCCTCGCGTGCTACTTGCTCTTCAGCTCGTTTTGCCTCTACGTCGTTGTGCTTTTTGGTAATTTTTTGCTCTGGAACAACCACACGTGTTTCGCCCAATTCTTCAGATTTGTTCGGTGGTTTTCTCAGCATTTCAAGCGAGCACTTACTCTTGGACTCAACTATGCCCGCAGTTCCACCTGTTGATGACAAACAGATCGAGCTAGCCGAATGCTGGATCTCTAACTGTTGAATAAACGCTATTTTCCGTTCTAAATCTTTTTCCCTAAATATTTCATCTTTTGTTTTCATGAATGGTTTTTCTGGCATATTCGGTGGTGCCCGTTCTTCCTTGTGTCGTTTATCTTCATTTACTTCTATTGTAGTAGGAATCTCAGCTTTAGCCTGTATTTTGGCTTGGATATTTTTATCGGAAAATTTTAGTGTTTCTTCGTTGTCAGTCGTAAAAGTGTTGGCCTGCTTTTGATCTTGTGCGCTCTTCTGTCTCTTCCTCTTCTCGTCTAGAACAATCGGGAATGGTGCGTAAATTTTCTTATCAGTCGATTGTTTTATTGTCTCATCTGTTTTGTTGCCAGGTTCAAATTTTTCTCGGCCTTTCAGAACGGCGATCTTCTCAACTGGTCCTTGTTCAGGCAACTCCAAAGCCTCCTTTTGCTTACTAAATTTAGAGGCTTTGTTAGCATCGAGCTGCTCACGTGTACCGACGTCAAAATGCTTTGTCTCAGTTTCATATGCTCCAGTTTTTACTCTAGGTTTTTGATTTACCACGTCCGCATGCTTTCGATTTTGGTGCTCTTCTTTCTGCTTCTGCTTGCGTTTTGTAGGTGTATCGGTTTCCTTGTGAGCTTGTCCGGCAGATGTTGGTCCAGCGATAGTTTTGATGTAAGACGCGGGCGGCTTCTCTGAGACGTTAGAAAGTTTTTTATCAATTTTCGTTAGCTCTTTTTTCTTCTGCGCCTGAACTTCCGTTGTCTGAACGGATATATTTGTCTTTTTCTGATCGTTCAAATTTTCTTGCTTAAGTTTAAGTTCTGTTAATCGTCTACTACATGTGTTTGAAATCTGGCCGGTGCTATTTGTACACCTATTTCCGGAGACATTTATCTGTGATTTAATTTTACTAGCAATCATCTCTTGTGTATTATCGTCAGGTGTTTCCTTCGCGTGTAGTTGACCTAAGTCATCAACAGATTTACCTCGCTCTGACTGATCCGTAAGTTTCTTTTCTTCCTGGTCCTTCTTTGCGAACTCCGTTAGCACTGATTTCGCCCTGCTCGCCGCAATGCAATTTTCTATTTTGCTTTTATTCTTTTCGGCGAATTTCAACTCTGGATTGGTGACTCTCTTTTCATTTTTATTAGGTTTAGCCTCTTTAGATTCTTCTATATGGTTCTCAGTATTGGCCTTTCCTTCTAATAGTTGTTGACCCAACTCTTTAGCATTGGTATGTTTTCGTTTGTATCCGTCTACAAATCCTTTGCCGTTCTTTACCTTTGTATTTGCAGTTTCTTTTTCGCCATTCTTGCGGATGTGGTCCGCTCTATTATTGGATGCCGTATCGATAAGTTTCTCTTTACCTGCTGCCGTTTCAACATAGCTATTGTGTTCTTTGGTAACCCCAAATGGCTTCTTGTCCGTCATGACAGCAATCTTTCCCAAATCATTCGTCGTATTTTCGGCCTTGGTTTCTTCCTGTTCTTTGATTTTATCCTTATCTTTGTCCAGATTACCTTTCGCACGGTTCTCTTTTTTATTAGTTGTTACCTCTTGTACTTTCTCTTGCTTGGGTTTCTTTTCAAGGTGCGCTTTTGCCTCAGATATAGTTTGCTCACACTCCTTTCTGGGTTCAGTGTCGATTCTCGGTTGAGGTTGAACCTGGGTTGAGCAGCTGATTTTCGTCGTTGATTCGATGCCTTTGGGAGTCTTGGTCTTTTTGGTTTTCTGCAAGCTTTTATCGATTCCGATCTGCTTTATTAGGATCTTGTTTGTTGTTTCAGGTGGATCTGCTAAAACAATATTGCTTTGGCCTATATGATCGTTTCCATGGCTCGTATTGGGTTCTATTTGTGGAAAGGCTGTCGTCTGCTCGGCAGCTACCTCTGGTTTACCGAGACTAGTTTGTATAATATTCGTCCTCTGATCGACACGTTTTGCTCCAGAATCTTTTTCTTCATTCGTATCATCTGCAACCTCCGCCGGGATACCTTGTGTTTCGTTGTTGTTTTTGAATTTTGGCGCTTGCTTTAGAATTTTGCTAACCTTCTCAGTTCTCCCAGATGTATCTATGGCGATCGTCCCTTGTGGTTTTGCGTTTTCCTTCATTACGAGATAAACAGTTTTAGTCAGCTCGAATTTGTCCGACTTCTCGGCCTTAACTTTTTGTGACGGTACAGCATCTGTAGCTTCAATTACTTTCAAGACCGATTGGTGCGTTGTGGTCGCTTTAGACTTATTAGCTTGCTGAGAATGTGCGACTTCCTCCTGCTGGAGGGTTAGCTCCTCATTTAATGTGAGAGCTTCATTTACGCTGTCGATTTTCGTTTGACCAAAACGTAAGGGAACGGTTGGAACCTTATCTTTTTTAGGCTGTTGTTCATCGGCAATTTTGTGGTTGTTAAGTCTTTCCTTCGAACCAGCCTTAGCACTTTGTTGCAAATTTATATCACTCTGCACTAGAGGGTCGGGCGAATGTTCCTTTGCCGGTTCTGCGCATGGTTTTGCTGCATCTACCTTAGAATCCTTCTTCTGTTCGATCTTAATGCCTGAACCACCATCAGCAACAGCTTTTGTTTGGTTGAACTTTTTCTTAGCATCATCGCTCTCAGCTAATAATTGAACTGCAGTACTCTTGCCGGCTGCTTGACACTTACTTTTCTGTTGCTCACTAACATTCGACCCTGCAAACTTTAGAACATCAGATGCCTTCGAGGCTTCAATTTGATGTAAACTGCTCGGACCATCTGAAACTGACCCAGTTACTTGACCATATGTTGGACATGCCGAAACATTAGATATCGATGCATCTACTGTACAACAACTAAGAGGCTCCAGTACACAAATCCCATCTAGCGACGGTGATATTTCTTGTTTATTTTTTGTGTGCGCTGTATCGCATAGAGAACCATTATCTGCCAAAGACTCAGGTCGTTCGTGTTGTTTTATGTCCTTTTCTAGCTGCACTTCCGCTGGAAATACCTTCTCCTGTTTCGGTACCTCGACAGCACCTACTTTTTGCACGACTACTTCGGATTCTGTGCGAGCAGGTGGGCTGGTACGTCTGGGTATGTCAACGACAACCTCTGTCGTTGAAAATGGTTTTCCTTGTTCGACATGAACAAGATCTTTGGTAAAATCCATGACGATTTGACAATTGTTATCTGCCAGCTGCACTGAAATAAACGTAGGCGGCGGCGGTAGCGGTTCTACTGATGTGATACTATCTTTTGCTTTTAGCTTTTGAACTTCCTCTTCGCTGATAATGTCTGAGATCTCCATTGACACCCTCTTTGCTTTTTTGTCTTGGCCTGACGTATCTCGGGACCTTCTCCTCGCTCGAGGCTGCCGTTCCTGGCGTTCTTCATTGGGTCTATTTGCCTCGGTATCGCATACCGGGACACCTATGCTAGCGCCCTTTTTGGTTTCTTTCTCGTTATCCACGTTCGTCACAGGCAATCTTTCGGGGGAGTGTGCACAGGCAGTCTCGACATTGTTTCGATCGTCGAAGAAAGCATCGCTAAGCCTCCGAATCTTCTCAAGATCCAGCGGTACAGAATCCTTTCGTTTAGGCTCTACAAACTTTACCGTCTTCCTTTGTCGATTGATTGTGCCATGCGTAGTTACGTTTTGATCGGTTTTCGTTGACTGACGTGGTGATGTATCAATGGCGCTTGATCGTCTTGATGACAAACAACTTGGTCGTTGTCGAATTGTCGGTTTATACGCTTCGTACCAGTTGGTTCGGGGAGAACTCGTATAATACGACGACCATATTACATCTCTGTAGGGACTTTTGTATGAAGCTGAGTAGCTCGAACTTGACAATAAACTCGGCGTGTAGAAGGATGAAGGACTGTATAGACGTGATCGTGAAGAATATCCCGTTGAGACGCCGTACGACGAAGGGGACAGTCCGCACAATGACAGTGGGGTCAGGTACGTCGAATTACTGCCATAATTCGACCGCGCTGGCGAATGGTAACGATTGCTTCGGGAACTCATTGTTTTCCTAATAATATATTTGCAACCTGACGTGGGTTTTTTTCACTCCCCCCCCCCTCAAATTATGATATGTAATAAACAACTACGTATGAGCACACATGTACACCAGTTCAGCCGACATATCCCTCAATCTGACCGCAATCGGCAATACACGGGCCTATGGAGAATCCAAGATCTGCGGTAACACACTGAATACTGTTAGTGTCGTATATCCCTAGTTGACGAACACATCGTCGTCGAAAGAATCGTCAATAGAAACGCCAATAGACGTCTCCGACGTAGCGAATCACAAAATGGAACACCAAGTCGTAGTTCGACACTCGGCGCAACACAGTTTGAAGCAGGACCCTGTCTCAGGTCGAAAGTGATGTCCTGTTTGGTGGCTAGCTGATATCGCGGAGAGAGGGCAGAAACATTAACGCTCAACAAATAGCCACATGTGTAGTAAAAGACAGAAACCATCAGTCTACTCTAGAGTGAGATAATAGCACACTGTGCAAAATACCGTTTCGCTAATGCTAGCACGCAAGGTGAAGCAATTACCAAGCGAAAATCATTGCGCTATCAACAGAACCTGGTAGGGTGCCTCTTCACGCGGTCAGGTATGCGTAACACGCATACTTGACCGCGTGTGCTTCCCACGCGACGATCTTTCACTAAATTAGTGCCACGTTATTGCTGAACGTCGCTGTGTAAACATAACTAGAATTTTCATTATTATTACATACAAATCTACTAACATCTACGAGCTTACGGTATATTCCCCCTAAGCCGGTTCGTTCTTTTTTAGCTGACGTCGCTATTGTTGCCGACGTCACATAGCACTGTTGCTGCTTGTAGTTGTTGAGACCTTCGAGGAGAGTGCTGTTAATTCATTGAAACAAAGCATTTGACCGGTGCATTGTTTCTAGAGGGTCATCAGCTAAAGCGCCCGTCGAGAGAGGTTGAGCCTGCCAAAACTATGACGTTCTCGCGGCGTGTGAGTCTGAACACCCAGCGGCTCGAACCCGCCGGCCGTCGTTTGGCCCGATTTTGCCCAGTGGTTGACTGCATCATAAACGGGTCTGTGGCTGCCGCAGCGCTTCACTAGCACATTTTATGTGACGGCAATTTCCGCCCCCCTAATTTTGGAGCGTGTGAAACTAACAAGTTCATTCGATTCTAACCTACTTGAGCTGGTTAAGTTAATCACGGAAGATATTTCCATTGTTAAGTTTACATTCCCTACACTCAATGATTTGCAATAATAATAAAGCTAATGCTAATAATCTCAATATGAAGAACTTTATTGCAGATCGTACGTAGAGCGGCGTTAGCGTGGGGCAAAACACATATGAAAACAACAATTTTTTTACGCAAATTCATATTCGACTGCACATTAAGAAGTAGCGAGGATTCCTAGCCGCGGCAGTTCGGCCCCTGTTATCTATTATATTCTATATACCTTCTATTACTATCAGAAATAGGGAGTATTACCGAGAGGGACATTGAAACGAAAAGGTATTCTTATAGATTATGATCGGTTAAGATTGTTTTACTCGTATCAATGTTTCGGTTCATTTAATATTAAACATATTGTTCTCATCTTTTGTCATCATAGCAAAAGTTGACGACGTACCGAAAATAGGTAAGCACACCTAAATTGGCTTACTGTACATCAAGATAAAGTACATTATAGGAGGTTCAAAAACATTTATTGGTGATGGATTTTTTATACAAACAAGAATTCGTTAAGCCTTGTATGAGGTGACTATCAGTGTTCCCTATGCGTATCGGACAAAGTACATCATATGACAAATGTGTCATAAAGTGCCGGAAGCTCAACTTTAAAAACAAGTACAGACGAATGCATATTGACCCATTTGTTTCCCGTATATAATGTGATACGTATTAGTAGACATTCTGACAAGGTCAAGACTAAAACCGTGGCCTACTATAAGCTAACACACCGACACCCCAGCGTCGCTCATCGTGGACCTTATGGAACCGCCCGTTCGTTTTCCGTACGCTTCGCCACGCGATCTTCTCGATAAAATATCATTCAAACGGAAAATTAGGGCCATAGATAAGGTAAATATCAAGCGGTGGCAAGGTAAATTGAATACCATTGGACCCTACTAGAGGTAGGACAGAAGCGTGCACACCAAAGAAAGTGTTTTCCTGCGAAGATTAATGCACCTTTCGCAGATGTTGCCGTGTTCCAGACTGGGCGTAGGTAGCAGTCATTACTATCAAGCTATTTTCCGACCTATGGGAAAACCTCTTTGAACACTTGTTCGTTCAAAGCGGAGTTGGCTAGAACCTTCGGGTGGCAAACGTGACAACGAGAATCTATCTGTCAGATACCTTTGAGGAGCACTTGTCGGGCTGAATAAACTTTTTTCTTATTTTGTCAAGCTTGAAGATTACCTAGCGTTTGGTTATATATATATATATATATATATATATATATATATATATACACATATAGATTCAGTTAATGATATTTACCTTGGTAACAAGTGTTACCAAGGTTTTTCTTAGTGTGAGAAAACGATTGTTCAGTTTATAATAGC
This sequence comes from Varroa jacobsoni, assembly GCF_002532875.2. Classification (NCBI taxonomy): domain Eukaryota; kingdom Metazoa; phylum Arthropoda; class Arachnida; order Mesostigmata; family Varroidae; genus Varroa; species Varroa jacobsoni. The sequence goes on along the minus strand of NW_019215009.1, from coordinate 14,833 downwards.
ATTAACCATTGTACACACACGATCATAATAGGCAAATGTTCTAGGTTTATATTTTCGAGTAATTATAATTGGTAACTATTCAAGTCTTTCTATTTTTTTGCAAAATATTACCCTATTCGATTTACCGATGCCCCATTACATAGAAGCTATTACCTGATACTTCTGAAACAAGATGGCTTTTCATTTGATTCATTCACAATGGATGTACGTTTACAGAAATGGGGGGCGCAACTCAATATAATAGTATAAATAACGTCAAATATTTCTAAATACGTTGATTCTATAGAACCGTTTCACCGTAAAATCGTTGCAATATGGCACTATTTCGTACTCTAGAATGCCCTGCAGCTTTGAAACATCTGTTGCAAACTCATTGGACGACCATAGTTTTGGTTATTACAGATTTCTTAAAACGTACAATCATCCCGATGCGTACGTTTCGGTAGGTGAGATAACAATGCGACGTAGATAGCTCCGATATTCATCTTTCTAGTATTCAATTTATATATATGTATATACTTATATAATTTATATATATATATATATATAGACCCTACTTGAGAGCTAAAAGCGCAATGTCTGCTTCTTGCTGGCTGACAGAATTCAGAAAGACACTGAAGGCAACTTTCATTCTTTTGAATGAGAAACGACCTGAAGTAGATTTATTTAACAAAAAATGGAAAATATGAAAGGCCAAAAATTGATTCCTTGAATAGTCTTCCTATATTAGAGCTTAATTTGCATCGAGCCACTAACATTACAAATGCAAATCCCACATTTGTTTCAAAATCGAAACGATGTTTTTTCTATATATTGTGAATTAAAACTTTTGTATGACATACACTGACTATTGTCTACATTACACATCTACGAATATAAACAATATGCTTGACAATAAGCGGGATCGTAATTTAGTGTCGTTGCCTGAACCAGCTTTTCTCGTCTGCGCAACCTATTGGTTGGTGGCCTTCATGGAGTAACCCTTAATAACACCTCTGCCTGCTCTAAGCCCCCCATCGAACTCTGTTCATTCGAACAAGACCGCCCCAATTCAGGAACAACAGCGCCCCCTAACCCGCCTCCAGCGGACTGAACGGCTGACGTAGGGCGGTCCCCGGAGTCACAAACCACGCCCCTAAACGAGCCCCAGCTGAGCCTGTCTGTGGGTAATCGAGTTTCGCTGTGGTAAAGCCGTTTCAACACCTGCGACCCCCAAGTTTTGCACATGCACCGAACGGCACCAGCAGAGTCCACAATACAGAGAAGGCTACAGTGGTGTGATGCACAAGACTATAGGAACATCCAGGGATTCTCATAAGATAACGGAGCAAAAGGTACAAGTGATACTCACACGTCTAAAATGCAGAGCTAGATAAGTACCGTAGATTTACCTTTGTGGATTACCTACCCGAGCAGGATGTTGGTTGGACTCGTTGGTCGGCGATAGAGGACACTGGTCAAAGGGACTGATGACGTAAAAAAGTAACGAAAACGGATCGAGCAAGATTTCTATATTGTGCTCACTTTTATGATATATCAAAGTACAGAATGAAATTACACAGCTCAACTGTGATTGTGATCGTCAACCGTAACGAGCTCATAAGGAAGTCTGCGGGATACAAACGTTCCTATGCGTAATTAAGGATTATCGGAAAAACTAAGACTATTTAGGATCAGTTAAGAAATCTGCCCTTGCGAATATTTTTCAGACAGGCGCGTGGAGGAAGGTAAGCATAAATGTTTTAGGTACATCTTACCAGTGAGTTTGATCCTTGAAGATTGAAGCAGCCAAGGATTTTCCCCAAACAATCCTTAAAAGTTCGTTCATGCTGAAAACCCTTAACCTGTTCATCGGTGCCGATTGGCAGATGCTGCTCTCAAAAGATATGCGGCTGGTAAGCCATTTGTAATCGGCATGGTCTTCCTATCGCTTGATGGTTAGTAAATATATATACTTAAATTAAACGTTGAATACAGTGTTTTACAGAATACATGACGATGATGAAGCGAACCATCATGATGCTTAAAATGAATAGTTCTGAGTTATATGATATGAAATGTGGTAATTATGGCACGAAAGCTATATATATATATATATCAATGATGAAAATATTCTATTAACCAAGATGAAGACCCATTTATATAGAGTCAAAATTTACGCTGTGAGTTCTCATCTCTTCCCTGTTCAACACATATATATATATATATATATATATATATAAACATAAAAACATAAGATGATGGAATGCGGTTTCTATAAATGCAGTCGATTTTGTTATAAAAACTTGTCAAATCCATGAGGTTAGCCTTTTGTACTTTTCGAAAGTGCGAATGTACTTTTCTAACGGCTGTAATATTGGCTGCAACTACATACACAGGGCCACCTGCTAAGAATGATGTGACTTAGTCGTTCCATGCCCGATACACATTTATTACTAAGCAATGAACATTTTCCCGCAGGCTGGACCGTATCGGACTGTGCGATATAGTTTTTTAGTAAATGAGCATTGCTTTCATGGGTTTTGCAGGTCTCGGATAAGGAAAAGATGAGCAGTCCTGCGCTGAAGGTCCACACATTGGGATCTGGGCTTCACATAGGCCCTATATGAAATTATTGGTGCAAGAGTTAGAATTCCAAATTGCCCCCAGACAGAGGCACGGACGTATGACATTTTCTGTTCCAAAGTCAGCGCTCCGCTAGAAACAATGTGTGCTTATTTTCATCTATCTATGAAAGCTTGCCCTATGGAGAAAGCTGCTATCGATAACTAGAAAGATTAGCACGAGTTTAGTGCACAGCCAGAATACTGTTGATGGTTTTGCCATGGTTAGCTCAAAAGTCGACCACGTAAGCGCCAAACGAACTGTTTCTGACTACCTTAAAAGTTATCGAGGCTGTCACTGCTCGACTTTTTGGCACTTTAACGACAACTGCAATACAAGAGCACTGATACCTTGTGACGCCAAGAGGTTGAGGTCGGCCAGTGTTCTACTCTTAGGTCTGACCAAAAAGGCTAAGACAATATGGAGCGTTAGGGGCCTTTAACCCGATGCATCCACTGACGAAAATTGCTTGTGGGCTCCAAATAGATCCCAGAGTTATTTTACGTATCACAAATCAAGAAGTCCTTGCTAGTGGTAATAAGCATAGACAACAATATTGAGGCAGGAGTTCTTGTCGAGTTCCATTCAGCGGCTTGCGCACACTGCATAGTCTATTGTATGTAACTTACAAAACAATTAACTGTACATAAATTAACCGAGTTAGAGATGACTGCGCAGAGAAACATTTTCCAAGGCGACTAAATGTCAGGTAACACAGGCACGATCCAAGATTCCGAATCAATGGATTTCCTGAGATTGGCTGATATCATTGAAGGGTAATGCATCCCCCAAATGATGATCCCCCTTATAGCGTGCGTTGATTGTTAAAACTAACGGAGTATATAAAAACGAGATTTCCACTATGTACTAATTAAAGACGAGGTTGCGTAGAAGTCTTCGATGATATCGTTGAAAACAGATTGACCCGATACGCGATTACCGTACGTAACTATATTGTGTTGCTGTGGACTAATGTAAGTGAATTTAAAACGGACCCATTGTGAATGAATTGACAATAATAATTCACTTGACAGATAGATAGCAATAATATGATAGGTAGATATCGACTACATCGGCAGGCTATAACTAAGCATTAGATACGTAAAAAGTGTAAAAATATCCACGAGAGAGAAATTCCTTTACTATTTTTTTGGATAAAACACAATAACAGATCAAAAATCTGAAGTCTGTCAGATTTGCCGTAATCCATTGTATATATATATATATATATAGATTCCCCATCACACCTATTCTGTTTTTGTTAATTTGTATATTCTCCCCGTGCTTTATAGGAATCACCACAGTTTAAGCGCAAGCAATCTGAAATTCGGTGTTGATCAGGTTCTGGAAGGGGTAGCGCGTACTGTGACGAGCACAAAAGCCTATTCCTGCCTATGTGTTGTGCAGAAGTGACAGGTGAGCTCAAGCGGAAACCCGCATAGATAGATGGTGGCCGCAGCAAGGGGCGGAATTTTTGCCGCACCCTATACACAGACGAGGGGTAGTTGCCCGTTTTCTCTAGCTAGCATTGATTTCGCATCGGCGCGTTTTTCCGTTTTCAATGACCACTCCGTTACGAACCCACTGACATGGGTCGACTGTACGGCGTCGCGGCTTCACTGCGTAAGTAAGTCGGATTGGAGTAATCGAAATTAACACTGGCTGTTGATCTTGAAAGGCGAGATGGACTGCCAGATTCAGCCCAGTTGCAAGTGGGAAGGTACGGGCGCCATGGCTTTCGATTACTTTGACCGAACACAGTTTTCAAACTATGAAGATAGAAATTAGAATTATAAATAAATAAATGGTTCGTCGACAATTCGGTACCCAGTTAAGTACATTGTATTTGTTTCGCATCTGTTGAATTTTCGTGTTGCAAGACCGATATTTCAAGCTGACACCTGGTGGATAAATCAGAAGCTGTTAGACCATTAGGCACTAAAGATATAATTATCAAGCTATTTTTTCGCGGTTGCTCTATATCATGAGTTAGGTCTTTATTGCCCCGCGATGACGGAGAGAAGTTTACAATTCTCTTTATCGTTATGGCTATTGCTGGCGTCGTAATTGAGGGAGGTACCACATCAATACGTTCCGGCGAAAGTTCTCAATGTTTAAATTCGAATTGATACAAACCTGGTTTGCTGTGTACATGAAAATTTCATGGTAGGTCTAGGATTGGTATTCAATTATACTGAAGCTTACATTATATACGAAACGCCAACTGATATGCAATTAAATATGATATGTTAATATTTGTTTTGGGTTTCAAGTTCAGTCCTTACTGTCTAAGATGGCTGGGTCGTTACAGCACATCTAGGCCTAACTTCGAACCTAGCTTCAAAAGGACACGACGGAAACGAACATTTCTACATGAATAAGATCATAACAACGTTGCGAAAGGTAGCTAATTATTTTATGTAAACGTATTCTCAATTGGGCCTTCCGCGTTGTGCAATATGAGCTCGCTGGTCATATCGCATCGGTGAGCAGCACCCGCGCAGCAGCTGTTACCGGCCTCGACGATTATAGCTCTGTACTTGCACCTCACTGAGCTTTGTTTCACTTCACTTCATCATAGTAGAATCGGCCATTTTACTTGAGCGGGAAGCGAAGGCTTAGGCCGCAGGCAGTTGCTACCCCATTCAGTTTCGCTTACATACTATTGAAATGCTTCCATTTTCAAACAAATAATAATATTTTTTACAAACTACGTTTTTAGCTTGATGCGTCGGCATTACGGTTTCTACCGACACGGCTCTGCTACTCCTACTGATCAGTAGTTAGTTCTGGTCCGATACGCTTAGGCGTATTACTATAGGGATTCAAAGACCACTTCGCTGCCTAAAAGTGAAATATGTTCTCATCTTATTTTCTCTTACGATATATAATTTTGTTAAAAAGAGGTAAAAATAGAGAACAGAAGATAGAGAGACGTAATATGAGGAGACCTCAACTTTTATTCACTAAAATTTCGAAGTTTCCTACGTTACTTTAAAAGTCACAAACTCCACGTCCATAACTATTGCGTGTGTATGTTAAACAAGAAGAATAGCGCGGTATGTGGAGAACAACATTTAGAAGATGTGCTGTAATTAGAAAACGCCGGACGATATCGTACGCTACCGTGTCAAACAGCTAGAAAGCAAATTCGAATTACACATAGATCTTTGAAGAAAGATTTACAATTAGTTAGCTTCGAAGCTACATACATATATATATATATATATGAGACCTTTTTTTCGGAAATGAATGAGTCGTTTAAATTTTCGCGGCACTTGACCCACGTTTATTTCGCTAAAAGCAACGGGCAAATCAGCGCATCACTGGCTTTTGTGTACTATGTTAGCAACTCAACCACCATTACCTATTACGTCCCTTGAGACTGCTGCTAGTTGTTGTGTATATATAGATATTCTTGTCAGTGTTACAGTAGTTACATGCATTTTAGCGCCCTCTATTGTATATCCATTATGACCCTAGGTTATGACGCTTGATTACATAGGTTTGTCGATTGCTGACATATCATAGTTGCTCTAATTATTTATTCACTCGTTTACTTGATGATTTATATCCGTACGAACCAGTGACTCAGTCCAGATTATTTCAGAGTTTATTCGGGCTGGACTCAGAGGGCGGATTGTCGAAGTAAATATTTAGCAGTCAGGACAATCCGAGTTGAAGGAACTAGCGTTAAGCTTTCCACATAGGCAAATTTGTGTCAGTAATATACAGTAAGCTAAATATAGTAATTTCACCTGGACAAATGTCTAGCTCAGTTCCAAGGAAGGGGAGGTCGACGCTAGTAAGTGGAACGCTTTTTACTACTACGGCTTAGTCCGATGCAAGCGAAATACACGGTATATGGGAAAACAATTTAGGGACAAATTATCTTCGTTATGCGCTTTAATTTCTCACTTATCTAAAACATCACTAAGTAACTCTGGCAGCCGCATTTACCCACTTGCCTCAAAAAACGGTCATTTTCAGCAGCTAGAGATCCATATTCGAAAACTGAAATTGATACTACAGTATAATTCGTATGTACAATAATAACAGTTACAAACAGCTTTGATCGACCACCCGTCAAGGTTAGCTAGGACCTATGCAAAACGTGCCTTACATTCGTTCTGTTCGATGACTTCCCTCTTTTTTCTCATCTTATTTCTCGTCAGACAACTTTCAATCTGCGCTATTTGATCGGCCGGAAGTCCACTGCAGAATCAAGGGTCATTAAAGACGTAATTGAGCTCGCTACCGGTAGCCAGGCTGTAGGCTGCCTCCATAATAACGAGCGTCAGAATTCCGTCAAGCAATTTTTCCACAATGGACAGTCCAAAAAACGTCGCTGACAGGCTACGTTGAGACACGCATAGCACTTCCTTCAACAGTGAAGTCATATAACATATGTAACGAACAGCTTTCATTAACAGATTGTAGATGTACTCCTATCGGTTCCAGTTGAAGGGCTCGATCGTCTTGGTGATATCTCAACGTTTGAAGCTGATGTTTCATCCCGGGTTTATCGTCAAGAAAATAATTATTGAAGTGTGAAGTAAGTGAAAAGCCACTGCAAAATTTGTCAAAGCTCAATACGACGTTTCCATTGAATCTGTTACTCAAACTTCTCTTATCCCTGCCGCCCTCAGTCCACAATTGGTATTGGCCAGTTGTATGTCGTTTTGATTTTGAATAAATAAATGTGTGTTTAATTTTCTACAATTTTAAACTGTAAAATGATTACATTTTTCAGTACTATCCTATTTTTTTTTTCGTTGGCATACGAGAAATCGGTATCAATCACGGCTGACAGTGTTCCTTATTGATCCGAAAAACTACACGAAGCCACCTAGCGTTACGTTAGTTTTATAAATTAAGATAAAAATGAAGGAAGAAAATAAAGCCAACGTCAAGCGGTACCAAGAAATATTTTAAACTGTTTGCCTGCACACAGTATTGTCCGGTCCCGTTGAGCTGAAGTACAGACTGAGGTACAACTAAGCGACAGCAAAATAGATACTTAAAACACTTCCCCTCCTGTCGTTCTATTGGTAACTAATTTTCATGACACAATCAAGCGAGCGATTCCTTCAGAATCTATTAGCAGAGCGTTGTAGGTGAGTGTAACGGATTCTGTGACCGTGCTAGTTCAGGGATGTTCACTCATTTAAGTTATTACGATCCCGGACGAGGCCATGTATTTTTGTTCGACCCTTTGAGGCTGCTGAAATCCGTAGTTGTCAATAAATGGGATCTTGACGCCTGTTAACGAAGTAGATAATGATTGTGTTTATTAGTCGACTGTCTTAGACGGAACGCAACAGTCTATCGGTTTCTAATTTTTGGGTGTCTTATATTCATGTTAGGGGGAGTTCTTGAGGTTGCTAAACGGCAATAATGGATCTCACTCAATGGCATCCAAAGGTGATCCTTGCTTGTAGTTTCGTCCATTGTCGTATTAGCATCACAACGAATGTGTTCATCACTTATGAACGGGTTCTTCAGCTATAGTCGGAAAAATAAATTTTTCACGAGAAATTCTCCATGCAGGCTCGGACAATTTGGTCCGTTACAGCTTGCGGGGAATACGCGGGCCGATCCGTACGTGAGCAAGCGATGGACTCGCCACACGACGCCAGCAGTGCGACGCGCAGAAGAGTTAGGCATCGGCCTCAGTGAGAACGTATATTAGAGACTCGTTCAAAGCCGAATGGTTCAATTTTCAGATTTGAGGATAAAAAAAAAAACTAAAAATAAGGCACCAAGGTAAACATACACAATTGGACGATCTTTTTCGTTTTTAGCCATTGAACAGACCACTTCGTTTGCGAAAGTCCCCGACCAATACTGACCGCCAGTTCACTGTCTTCTCTTAATTACAAGATGCTTGTATTCAGCTCCGGTTCCCTACGCAGGGAACAGGAACGCGAATAATAAATAATAATTTGTCTACATAGCGGCTAGTGAATAGCGTTTAATTCGATGTTGTGCCCAGTCTTCATCGCTTTTAGCTGGCGGGCAAGACATATTGTGAGAGCAACGGAGAGATGAAAACGACGTATAATAACACGTTATATGACAGCCTGAAGAAAATGACTGGCTAGTCTATCACCTTCGAGAAAACGTAACGTGCAATGAAAAAATACTTCTCTTCTTGCAACAAGTTTTGCTGCCGGATGAGGAACTGTTGAGCCTGCAAGGCTCAGTATAGAACTGTGAAAAGCCTCATCGGCGTTTAAGGATAGACAATCATAATATGCTTTTTTTTTTTGTGTATTCAGATTTACGCACCTATCACACAGATGGAGTTCTGAACGTTAAAATAGAGCCTGCTTGTATGTGCTTCCCTTTTACAAAGTAGCATAGATTTCACTCCTGACTAGCTTCAAAACAAACGCAAACAGTGAGTAGTATAAATAAATTCAGTGCTCAATGTACGCTTTTTATATAGAAGGACTAGTAAACTGTTAACAAATGATTACCATTTGTCAATTACTCGCAGCATTTACTGGTGGTACTTATCGGACGGCGATTAGGGTTTGTAATTCGAATCTTGCGAGCGAGCTTCAGCTTACTCAGCCCCATTAACAACCGTAGCTATTTATTCACACCTCGTTTGGTTTTTGCTTTGCACGCCTCCTTTGGCAGCAAAACAAGTTGAAAGCGAATATGTGTTACGAACTGCTTCCGATTACCTTAACCTTGCAATCGACTATTCGTGTACGGGCAGTATTGAGTCCCCAACATAGGTCTTCGAGAACCCAGCTTCTGTTGGATTCAAACTGAAGAGTCCATGCCAGTGTTCCAGGGCCTGTGTTGCCTAAAAGCAGACGTCGTCGATAGCTTTGGCCTGCTGCTAGGACTCCATCAGGTGAAACACCCAGCGCCCGATCCGTTCAGACACTCAAACCAGCTAGATAGGCAAAAACCCGCTTGCTCCAAGAGATAGCAGTAGCCTCTCGAAAAGCGTCTAGTCGCTGATCTACTTGTAAGCGATTACATACGCAGTCGCTTACAAGTGAACCTCTACACTGGTGTTACACTTGCACCAGATCAAGAAGCGCCTAGAATGTCGGCAAACGATCCTGGGCCAGCACGTGCGCGTTTGAATGGAAGGAAAGCGCCTGAAAATTCATCTTCTTCGTTGCGTGCTTAATCGGATCTTCAGAAGTGTACAATGCTAAGAGACTGAGCGCGAGATGGAGAGTACAACTTGGCTAGCATCGCCGGTCGATGTAGCCTCAACTTGCGCCAAACCCCTACCAACCCCGTTTGCGATCAACGACAAATGACTAGGATAACTTAGTAGCTATATAGCTTGTATTTATACAAATAATAATAATAATAATAATTAATGAACATATAATAAGTTACAGAGGTTGGTTAGGTAATTTCAATTAGATCGCTCACTGGATTGTTATCGGCTTTTAGATTAGAAAAGGATGAGGGTACACAACACACGACCAGCGAAAAATACTGCACCTGCGAATTTGGATGTCAGGTAAAGGTAGGTTTAACTTATACGTAATATTGTACGTATTTGGATTTATACCACAGATAAGTGTCAATGGTGATGCGTAACACTTAAATCGGCACGAAGCTACTTCTACATAAGTTAAAATGCTCTTTAGCCTAATCATGTGAAACTGAACTAACATTACTTGAACTTACTTTCGGGCATGCAGCCAAGCTCTCGCCCGGTCTCTGCATTCCTCTATGCTGTCGAGAAAGCTTCACGTGAACTAAAAACTGGAATAATACGTACCACAATTTTTCAGGGGTTTGGGTTTATTTACATCGAGTTTAGCTATTTGCAAGCCGGCAAATTAACGATGCTCGAAGCATTCTATAGGTGTTCTGTCTAGAATGTGTTCACTACCCATCGTCGAGGCGGAATTGACAGGTAGTCTTTGAGGGTGAATACATTTAACCCTAACTAGATTAGCAGCGCTAATCATTCAGGACCAGCTTCCGCAATGATAAAAGAAACGCAACCTTCATCTGCCTCATCAGTAAGAAAAGATATGATGGCCCTTGAAATAACATGCCTCTCGAAAAGAAACCCAAGTGGGTGTTCGCCACCGAGCCCTGCTGCTCAGGGGAGGGAGAGGTTTCTATTGATTTTGGTGGTGTGGCAACAAATGATTTGAATAATTGTCAAAGAATCGATCGCGGTTGCCAGTGCCAAAGGGAAAGTGCCAAGGAAATAGGTGTTTTCTGAGTGTTACGCCACACATATGGGCAGCGGTCTAGTCGGACTGAATCCAATTCTCCATTAAAGCGTTGTCAATCATCCGATAGTGGCAATGGCAACGGATGAATAGGTAAAAGCCTGCAAGAAACTTAGCTCAGCTGTGGTCGATTCGTGGGTCGCGCTACGAGAATCGTCGGGTGAAACACACTATTCGAATTTGTAGCATGTGTAAGTGGGCGGCAGGTTTCACACTTAACTCAACTCAAACTTGATGCGGTGCTAAGTTAGGATTCGAAAAATAGCGGGTGATGATGACGCCTGAAACCCCCAAGGCCAGTTTGAGGAAAGCCTTATTTCGCAGGAAACCTGAATGAAAGTACAAAAAGCTGACGCAGCGGCCGGTAATCTAGCTTTTGATCAACTGAATTAAACGCCCTTGAAGTGAAATGTCTTAAAAGGTTAAAACGCTGCAGAGGTCAAAGCAACGAAAGTCTATAGGCAGAAAAACGTTTATAATTAAAGTTTCTCCTTTGTGATTATCAATCCGAAGTGTTTCCCGAGGCAAAAGGGAGGACATTTAGCAGGTTTAGGCGTATGCTTAAAGTTCGTTGGCTAAATGGGAGGTTGCACAACGAATAAACATACTGGAGCCTAACGTACAGTTGAACGCCAATGAAACAAGTATAAGGTGGAGACACTTTCTATGACTGAAAAAATAAAACTGCCTGCATAGATCAGGAATAGAATGAAACAGTATCAGTGTGCTTTGCACACTTCAAAATATCGTCGTTTTTTTTTCGAAACAAAGCCTACCTTGGTGCTGTACTTGCGTTGTATAGAGTAGCCAATGATGAGCTGGTTTTTGCTTAACAATGTACATTGTTCAAAGGCAAACGGTAAAGGGTGACGCAAGTCCGAAATATTATTCGTTCTATACATAAAATGCAAGGTATCGGAAATGTCTCGCAATTAGGATAGAATTCATTTGATGGTTTCACTGAATGGCCGTGTTTGATTGTGGGACAGAATAACTAATTTCATGGGTCACTTGACCGACTCGAAAGGAATAGCACTAACTTTCTACTCGGAAGCCTTTTTCATACTTGTGAACGAGCATAGCCAGGATTGTGAGCCTGTATGTATGCTATACATGACTGTTAGAGTAGTTCGACTCCCAGGAGATCGCGCAAATCACACGCAGATCGTATCCGAACGGGCCGCCGACATCAACCAATTGAGAGCCTTTTGCTTAAACTACGCCGCAGGCATTTTCTGCAAGACAGGCTTTACAAGTTGCCGCACGTCGACTTGCATTGATAGCTCACCCCTTGCTAGACCACCATGCGACGAGATAGAAGGTAAGCAAATGAACGAGATTTAGTTAATCGAATCTCCACCGAACCCCTAATATGACCTGTACAGTGTCCTGACGTTGTATTGATCCTGGGAATGGCTTTGCCCTAACCCAGTGTCTGAGTAGGTGCATATCCACACAAGGACCAACATTGCCGTGAGGCGGAAAACGATGCCTGTCTTTGGACGAGTGCGCATCGAGAGGCCTGAGCCTGCAACAAGGCTGTTTCAAGAACTGATGAGGCTTGTTATTGCCTGCCGATTCAGGCCAACAATAGGGTGAACGTTTCTTATCGAGTTGTGAGAATGATCGAATAGCGACAGCAACGTCGTCTTACCAGAAGTTCTATTATTCGATACGATGATTATATCAACTTGGTGATTGTTTGCATTGGCCAGTTTTTAATGCCGAAAAACAATGTGATGTTCGTAAACTTGTGAGTAATATGATTATAACTATTTTATATTTGTTTTTCTTTCTTCTATTAACTGCGAAATGGTGTGCTTTAAATAGAACACGTATCTTTTTTTCCCATAAATAAATGAATGTAAATAAGCTTATTGAAGGCATACAATTCTAGCGGGATACTGCGTACTTCACGTATCGGGTGCTGCTCAGGTGAACGTAAGTACGGAGCCGCGGAACTATTAGCTAGTAACTATTCGTTATTTTCTAGAATTTGACCGACATCCGCGTCACTGGTTTAGGTAATTGGCACAGGCGTAAACGTTCGCGCGTTTATTTTCGATTCTACGGTAAAGTTAGTTTTTTTTTCTAAATGTTTCGAAATAACTCAATATAATTCAGTACAATATTGCAATAGCAAGTATTCTGCGAGTATTACCACCTAAAAATCATTGTAAAGGATCAAATCGGATATCTAGCAATCGCAGTTGCCTTGGGATCGTTTTCCTATCCAAAGCTTCCTTGAGATTAGTATCAAACTTCGAACAAAACAGTGGCTTTCGCCCAGGCTATTCAATAGCTGTAGGGCCCGCGACCCGAATTAAGTCTCTATCTAAGGCTGTTTCGATCGAAGTCTGCACGACACAGAGATGTTGAATCACTTAAGGCCAGCGATAGCTTACGCCATGAACTCGGCCAGGTGTCTAAGCCCTGCGAGCCCCTTGGTCAGAAATATGGCTCATTGATGACACAACTGGTGGTGGCCATCCCCGTCGTGGCCGAAGTCCGATCCGAGGTACCTCAGGAGACAAGACCCATTTGAAGATGCTTTGCATCCAAGCTAGTCCTGGATTATGGTGTCATCCCGAGAAGGCATTACATCCTGAGCCTCACACTGTGCATATGGGCCGGCCATATAGAAACAGGAGCGCTGGCGTCTTCTTCATTAGTCTGCATTGGGGTTAGGCAGGCTCTCCGAACACGGCAGAAGCATATCAAGGCGGGACCAGAGAACGACAGTGAGTGGCTGGTGGGATTTTGAAAATGGCTTAAACGATCTAACTCCTCTAGTCACTGACAATGTTTAGACTGCAATTGATCTTGCGTACCGTTCAAAAGAGGAAGAAATGCACCCTCAACAGAGGTACGCTCTCCGTATAAATGACTTCACTTCAAGCAACCCAGCTGTGGTCTTACGCATTCGGTTGTTTTAAGAGAAGCCTTCATGTAGGCGCTTCGTCCTGCTAAACAGGTGGCTCAGGATCATTCATCTTAACCAGGACGAGCTCATAGAAAGAATAACACTGAGCGGCAACGAGCCCGGAACGAAGCAAGCAAGCCGTGATATGCTTGTGCAATCATTTCCCTTCTGCTCGAGGCCACAGACTCCGGCGTTGGTTTAACGCAGCGCGAATCCAAGGCGTACAAATGATCAAGTGGCATGGCGTCTGAGATTCTGATAAAACAATATAATTTAAAGAAGCACCATAATAACATAAGGCAAAAGTGAATTAGAACAAAGAACAACGCGAGGAACGTCACTGTTGAATGTGCATTTAGTAGACAAGTGAACGCTGGCAGACCTGTAGTCGGATTTCTCCTATACCAAGCGATCGAAAACATTCAGAAAATTATACTGGTGTCCATATCGAATCAGAGATATATGTATTGTAGGAAATAATGTTAGGTTGTAGTTTAGTCTTTTCCTAACATTTGTTTCGTTCCTATTTGTCTCAGTTAGGCTCGTCTCGATAATAATAAAAGCAGCTGACATTCTGCCTGCGCAACATGTACGTGGAAAACGGTACTGCGTCCAGCATGGTTACGGTCTCCATAGACTCAGTAGGTGCTCTTCAGTGCGCGGTCAGTTCTACGACTCGAATCACGAATTCAACGCGACGAACTTCGTCAGCGCGCGATGACAAACGCCGACGACGCAGAGCAACTCAGAAGTATCGTCTTGCCCATGCGACCCGTGAGCGAATTCGTGTCGAAGCGTTTAATCTTGCCTTCGCCAGACTTCGAGCTCTGCTACCAACGTTACCACCCGATAAGAAACTCTCAAAAATCGAAATCCTTCGCTTGGCCATTTGCTACATAAACTACCTCAAACATGTGCTTAATACGTGAATAACCATTGTTATTATACGTTGTAACATATCATACAGGACAGACAATGAGTAGGCGTACAAAGCTCGACTTTTAGTTGTACGAAAGGTCTATAGAGGTTCGCTATTTGACGGTAATTTTGTTGCCTATACACGCAGCTTGTCGAG
>NW_019215008.1:0-34588 GCF_002532875.2 Varroa jacobsoni | reverse complement strand
CTTTACTATAATTGAATTGATTGGCAATGATTAATTGTGCAGTGAAGTGAAACTACTTTTTACAAATACTGTACAATATATTACGAGACAAAACTAAACGCAGCTCTCTACAAGAACAATAATATGACAATTACCTGTCCAACGTCCATATTGGAACTTCAATTTGATTGAACCTTGATTAAGGTTAATGAACCTCTAGTAGCATCTGTCTAGACAACCTTAAAATGCACTTACAATACTAAGACGATCAGCTCCAACTGAGAAAGAAACGAAAGATTTGAGAACCATTATGCTAGATAGGTATTGTCTTATTCAAAGCTGATATATTGGAGTTATATCAATTAAGTAAAATATTTACACGGTATATTTGGCCCAGCTTATATAAGATTACGAAGGCACACCGAGTCTTCTTCGTGTAAACGTATATATAAAGCTATTTCAACGTATAATTATTCAGGAGCTCTCCAGTAAAGCGCATGGCTTACTTGACGAGACGGAGTAAAATTTATATCGAAAACGTTGTCTTCCGTCCCGGTACTCATGGCTGCTTCGTGGCAGAGACCCTGATTGAAATAAGAAAAAAAAAAACATGGAAATTTAATCACGGGTTTAGGCCTATTTACGAAGATGTTGATCCGTCTTGCCATTACACTGCTACGCTAACTGTTTACAACGCAATATGCCCTTGATTCCTTCTGAAATTTTAGATGCATTATGCAGATTGTCGCTACAATGGAGCCGATCGTTGAACTGCTAAGCCATCCGTACGAAGTCCTTACGTGACATATTCCTCATCAAACGCCTCGTTTAATAACTTATGGCCGGAGAAAGTATTACTAGGTTATAGTTTTGTTACTCGACAACGTAGGACTCATGCGAATAGGTGTTTCTAGCAATGTAAAACCAATGGTGCGCTCATTGGTGTTTTTCAATTCAAACTTGATGTGCTTGTTGAAGAAAGGAAGCCTAATACAATATAGGCAGGTTATTGTGATCGTTTCTAGTTACAGATAGCTTTCTTCCTGCAAAACGGACGTGAAGCCATTCACAATAGATCATGAGATGCAGCCAGATAAACGTCAGCATCAGATGCGCTCATAGATTTCTGTGTTTTTCTAACATTATAGTTCTATATTAACTAAATATTAGTAATGTAACGTTTCATTATAATATATTTATGGGCTTACAGCAGAAGGTGAGATTAACAGGGATCTTGATATGGGATTGCCCATCACCCGTAATTCTTTACATCAACGACGTAATGGAGATCGGCGACCTGGCAGAGCGAATCTAAGGTTCGGTCGCAACTGTGCTTAGGCGTATAACAAAAAGTCGTTCGTTGAGCCTAGCTTCATGTAGAGATTTTGGAGAAACAGAGCTTTCTTGCGAGAAAATCCAATACGCAGTGCGAAAACGACTGTGATAGAGTGGTGATGGTAGAAGATGACGCCACTGGCGTCTCGAAGTCGGAGTTGGCGTCGGCGTCTCATCGGCTAGACGAAAGGTCATGAACTCAAAGCTAAAGACCGAAACTACCCCAGTGCGTGTTGGGGTTTTAGCAACCAAGCTCCTAAGGTTGAGAGCTCGAAAGCTATGATTTCCTGTTCTGCGGCGCTTCGAAAGTGAAACAATATGTTGCAAGTAGGGCGAGGGTGAATATTAAGCACCACTAATACTCCTGTACAACACTGTGGTCTATGTAAAGGGCTTACGGATTTCACAATACTCTACAACATAGTACCTTAGCTACTACTCATAATCCATCTGCCCGACTGCATCTTCTTGTTTCAGCTATGCAAATTGTTTAACTCAGCCGACTCGGCCTGTCATCGCTAAGGAAGCTTGACGTTTTCGAGCTGCGTTCGCTAGCGAAGTAGTGATTTGTTCGGCGTTCAGATTAAGGTTTACAACCTTCATAATCTATCTTGAGAAAAAGAGAAATACAGACCGAGGGCTATGCATCGGGATAAGCCATATAGGCACAGGGGTTACTGCGACCGACAGCGTATACCCTTTTCAGCCCGATAATTATGAGATTCAATGACAAGTGTCATTGATAAAATTCCTCGATGATGCTCCCCGTAAGTTATACTAAGCCTGAATCAATTTTGAGTGTTTGACTCTAACGTTGGAACACGCCGAATTAATTAATCTCCGTATATAAGATCCATATATAACAAACGAATACGGTAGAAATGCAAGACAAATTTTTAGTCTACTGTTTGCTGCCATAACGCTTGATTTTTTTTGGTTCGATTGAAATTAGTTCTCTGTTTAGCGGTATGCAAAATAGACGGACGGCGCACGGAGTAGACGATTTTGCCTAATGCTATCGGAGGTTTTTGTTATACTGAGCTCGTATATATGTATGCCTTTCGTAGAGGTCACATCGTAACTATAGAGTTCTAGGTTAATGGCCTATTGTATAACATTATGGTTCCGCCTATAACAAACTGTTGGTGAGATGCTTTATTTAAAAAGACAAAAGGGAAAGTGGGCTGTATTCCGTAAGGCTGCGCTGTTTAGATAGGATGCTATTGAGCTAACGGTTTAAACAATAAGACAAACGAAAAAAGTAACATCAGACGAAGCCATTGCTTTATGCTGTGGTGCTAACGCTATAATTCGTCTGTTTTAGCGGATATGAAGAAAATGCTACATTGACATCTGTTCTGATCTTCAATGTAGGTCCCTCTACGGATACTACTAATAGCGTGAAAGGTTCGTATCAAAATGCATCATCTTTATTTGAAAGTGGGCACTTTTCGAGTCAATCGATTATCAACGAAACCTTGAATCTCGAAAATTGAAAGTGTCGAGCTTGGTTTTCGTCGATTGAGCCAGTGACAACAATTTGTTATGAGGTTCGTAGAAATCAGACAAGGATGTCCTTTTAGTCAAATTAATTATCCTATTACCTGCTTTTTTTTGTTGGCTAATCTATCTAACGGCTAATATATCAAAACTAATTTTACCAATGACCCATTGCTTTTCGCGACAGATTTCAGTTTGTTTCATCGTTGTTCGAAAACTATTTTCTGCAGGATTTTTAGTTACCCTTTTAGCCGTTCTAAGTAAGTGTCGCCACAAGGCATTAAGCTGTATTGCAGGACACTGTCAATTGGCGCATAATATTTACATAACCTTTATTGGTATGGTAACATAACCTACATATATATATTTTTTGAATAATTCTATCTACTGCATCGCGGTGTCGTAATTTCGCTTGCCAAATAGCGGGTTGTTAGTGTGTCAGTTTGATGATGGTTTTGGCATAGGTCACGTACTCAGGACAAAGGGTTTTTTGGAGATATTTCTCAAAAAAAGAAATATTTATCTACGTACCAAGAATGACAGTTATGGCCTGTTTGGGAAAAAGATGCCTCCCATGATAAAAAATAATACCATATACCATCAATGTTGGAACGGCACATAGCGGTTTCGGGGCTACAAAGCTAAGCTTCCGTTATAGTGAAATCGAAAGCTATGAGGCTGAGAATTAGTCAAAGACCAAAAACTTATACGTTGTCAGAACCTTCTCGATAATTTTCTCAGCTGCATTGTTCAATTTAGGTTGTTATCAACAATAGACATTTGAAAGCTGTCTATTTACTTCCACTCCAATTTCTTAGCTGCAACGCTATCTGTTTTTTTTTTTTCTTTTAATTCAATTTATTACATACACACAGTTTGCTTCAAACGAGCTTTTGTTGGAACCTATGAGACCCACTAATAGTTTTTGAGAATACCTGCACTTTTCCAATGAAAATTTGACCCATTTGATTGTCGGTTTGGTCTATGAAATGTCAAACTTGATAAGTTATCTTGATAAACTGACTATCAATCATAAGTTCTTACACGGGTTTGATGCACAGAAGAATGTCGATAAAGCGGACAGGTAACAAAGTAGACTTTTCCTTTGGAAGAAATGCATTTCTCGTGCATATTCGTTAGTGACGCCTGTAATAATTGCTACTGATATATTAGACCATAGAATTCGCTAACTATTGTATTTCATGCGGAACGATTCACGGGTACGGTGTAACGTCGATGTGAACGGCACCAGTCACGGCTGGGTCAACGTACTGCAACCGATTCAATTTCGAGACGTTTATGAGGACGTTATAAAAGGGCCTCCTTCAAGCTGTATGCCCCGTACATTACAAATCTCGTTAGATTAGTACATGAAGGAAGATTAAGCCTGGCGTCGTGTTGTCCGACTAGCTTCAGCGATTTCTCTAGTAGTTCATTGTTCCAAGCCACGACAGGCTTTCCGTGCACTATACGAAAAGAACTGCGAATCCCCGATCCCAGACGGCTTCCGCTGAAACTATTACTACACCGAGCTGCTGCCAGCAAATGCTGGTGCCAGCCAGTTAACAGCAGGAAAAGAGCCAGACTGAGGAATGGCTTTAATTATTCTCTATTACGTGGATTTTTATCGCAGAGATCTAGAAGACATAAAAAAAATCAAATATTTTTCAAGAAAAATTTAATATTTATATATAAGATAAAAATTTGATCTTGGATTTATTGTTATTTTACATGGCCACCTTAGGTGAATAAATTGGTTTTTCAAATAAACATGAATAGGGCTAAAAGAGCAACATAAATGCATATACTCTCCGCCTTATTTATGTATGGTAGTTCGGGTAGACCAGAACACTGAATAAATCATATCCTCAACAAAGATGGTTAAGGCGTATTTGTCACGCATGGCCAATGGCCTGATTGAAGGCAAGAGGCGTCGAAGGAGTTCTTTTGAGCAGATAAAAAATTCGAGACTTTAAACTAATAAGATCTGGGGATGTTTTGATCGTCACTCCATTTGTCACAGATTTACTCCTAGCAGAAGGTCTTTCCTGCTGAGAAAAACACTTCAAATAGTCCAAACGTGATGCGTGTGCTGCTTCTTATCTAGTCTAAGAAAGAAGTGAACCAAAAGGCATTAAAGGTTAATTGCAGACAATAAGCGGACCCTTCGCTAAAGACGGTAGCGACGATTCTCCAGATTTATTTGACCAAACCTCAACTATTTGTTCTATTGTGCAGTAGCAACAGTTAAATCAGGGTACGTATTAAAAATCAAAGATTCATTCTCAAGTTCCAAGGCTATTTTTATCGAAGTACATGATCTCTGCCAATGCTACCGAGCACTCAATTAACATGGATAAAGTTTCCAAACGAAATGCAGAATTGAAAAACTTGTAAAGGTATATATTGTAAAACTGTATTATAAGATAAGTTACAGCGCATTCGAAGCGAGCATATTGGACATCTTTCTTCGAAAATACATAGACTATGTTTAGTGGTAAAACGATTTAAAGAGAAGTTACGACGACTGAGGTTTATGATCGATTTATTAGAGAGAAAGCCAATCTGTAATTTCACTTCTCTTCTTCATAAAAGCCGACTGGGCAAACAAAGTGTCGCCAAAGGGCAGGCACCCACTGCTATGGATCTTGACAGTTGTAACGAGTCGGGTCATTTGTAGAAAATTATACCACTAAATTTTGCATCTGATATACGAATCTGGCATGTACGTTATGCCAACCGTGAGATACGGTTCTAATCCCACCGGCGCCGAGTATCGTACGCGTCAGCTAAACTACCACTAGCGAATTCCAACTAGTGGGACACCACCATACTTTTCCAGAAATATAAGCTACAATGATTGTCACATACGAATCAGTACGAGCCACGATGAATCGTGTGCGCAGCAAGGATCTATCTCTCCAACATACAAATTGGCCATATATTCTGTTTTCGAAACAGATCTGTACGTGTATATATCAATGTACACTTCCATGACGTTAGAACTACAGAGGCAACAGTTAACGTGTCTCATTAACAGGGATTAAAAGGTGGCACATAATTTTCTTTTTTCATATGTCCCGTTAGTTGCAATTACCTAACCTTTCCGGTGAGAACTAAACGAGCGGGACCGTTAACAACTCTGCCACTCGTACTGCCTTTACAATGTATTATTTAAACCTTTCGTCTGTTATCTAAAACAAACGTCGCAACGTGTAGGTAGAAGAGTTAAAGGGTGACCGATTAAAAGTGCTATTCCACTTCCCTGGGGGAAACGCGGGTACGAAAGCCTAGTTCAAGCATCGTGGCACTGACGGACACGGTGATACATGCGGAATGCCTCTACTCAACAGTATAGTGTCAACCTTTAGGCTGAAGTGCCAACGGATGCCTCGTCCTCATAAAGGATTTGCTTGGTAGCTAACTTGAAGCTCTCTCGCCCGTTAACTGTTACACTACGCATAACGACGCGACCCCGCAACGTTAGATCTCTTTCGGAGACCGCAAGGGAGTTCTGATGGTTGGCATAGTTTATACGTGCGTGCATTCGTCAGTTCTCGCAGTTCCACGACGGACTGACGCTAGAGATAAGCACCAATGTTCCACTCAAAGCGTCCCTAGGAGAAATGCCCAAATACAACGGCAAGGATGCCTGTATCTCTTGAAACTAGATTGACAGACTTGTAGATGTACTCATATATGCGTCTGCGGTGCATGACGTTGTCACAAAGTACTTAACTTTTGTTTTTCCACCACTTGTTTTTCCATTGATGTTTCTAAACTCGTTCAATCTGCATTGGTTTTTCGTATTGAATTTTTCAGTTAGATCACAATTAACTTTGTTTATCTGCACAGATTACGTAAGATGTATGGTTACTGAGGCTTGATGTAGCCATCTTTCATCTTCACTTTTATCGTTCTTTACACTGAACTGTTCAGGTATTTTGAATTAATAGTAGGATCATACATATATGATAATTGCGACTTCAGGAAGGGTTCGTTAATATCGAAATTTGTAGCGCAGATAGCCCCTACTATAGCCATATCTACCGCGATCTTACTTGTACTTATTTGGCAATCGTAGCGCTTATACAACCGTATAAGATACGATAGTAAGATACGTACGTAGATAAGTATGTATCTTATACGTAGCACAGATAACAAGTAGCGTACACTCTAATAGTGCTACTGTTAAGCTGATGTTTAATAATATTAGGGTCCTATATATTGAAGTGGAAGTGTATGATCCCAATAATCTCAAAGATTTCTATAATATACACACTGGTAATCAGCGCTTGTGTAGAATTCTACAAAAATCGACTGACGGAACTTCAAGGCAAATAGGACATTATCTACAAAGCTTCTCTTTACTATACTTTTTTGGAAGGTGTACATGACAATGATGTTACCTGAGCTGCCGTGTATCATTTGTCTCACCCTTTCCAACAGCGGACGAGAACGAAAACTATTCAATGGAAAGATACACGTGTCAAGGAGGGCAAGCAAAAACAGTAAAATAAATGGTAACTAAAAAGTGATTCCGATCTGTACTTGTCTTGCTAGAATCTACCTCGCGAAAGCGGGAGAGACAGAGAATGATGGTGAGAGAATTAGGGGCGGTAACACCCACACAACTGCTAGACGAGCTTTGTTGCTCCTTTCCCTTTAGGCGGCACGGTGGGAGGTGACCGCGCTGCCGGCAGGGGCCTCTACCAGCCGGTTTTGGGTAATGGAAGGCTTGATAGACGGGTGGCTCTCGCGCGACCAGGAATTCCCTCCTGAAAGCGCAAAGGGCAAGCGGAAGGGTTCCAGCAGCGTAGTCAGTGGGAGTCAAGAGAAGTCAAAAGGTGGGTCGGCGCTGGCCGGCCCTCGTTGTCCTTTGCCGTCATTGATGTCCGTCGTGGTACAGAGTTGTGTTCAGACGGTACTTGAACCCATAAACTCAGTAACCCTAGAAAAGGCTATCGCTTCTTGCGCGGAAGCAACTAAGTATCCTCGAGGCTCCTCATGTCTGGCCACCACCCCTTCCAGCTAGATCCTCTTCCGACTCCCTCTTTCAACTGTCCTTCCTTTACGCTTTCCCTCTTTTTCGTGTTCTCCTCCAGCTGCTCGATGACAAATACCATCCATGACCTCCGACACACAGAAGTATGGTGACGCTAGTGATGGTGGGCGGTGAAGAAGCACAAGACGTCCTAATGCCTCATTCTTTTCTCATTCGCTTTCTGGTATACCTAGCCAGCGGCCTGATTCCCTCTAGGCTGCAGGCTGATTCTGGCCCGAACCCTTTCTTCGACCTGCGGCCCCCGACCTCACCAACTGTCCTCCATTATACTACCCTATCTTTCTTTTCGTATAGGGGGACTGCTGCGACTAGCTGCTCCCTGATGACCTCGTGCCTGACACTAGGCGTCTGCTGCCATGGTCACATGTGCCTGCCATATGCGTCGCTTACGGCGATCGCCTGAAGCTCGCCGTTTGCTGCTGCTTCTTCCACGCTTTTCTGTAGAGTGGTGTCCGCGGGCTGAATTTACGCTGGGCCAATTGCCGACCCGACGCGGAGTGTTCGCGGTTGATTGGAAGTTCTGACAGATAGAGTGGTTTAGCTACCAACCGGCAGCGCTTCTGAGTCAAGACGATGGTGACACGAGCACCATTGGACGGCATGGCCCTATAGTGATGATAGCGGCAGCGACAGCTGCAGCACCGAGCTGCGACTCGCGCGGACGAAGCCCAGCGTTATAAAGAGGCTAAAACGAAATATCTGAGTGAAGCGCCGAGAGAAAAGATGCGTTCAGGGAAGAAGCGATCGGTTCTCTCGTTAAGATGATAACTCTTCCGTTGACTTCGCGTCCCGTCCGACTTCCGTCGACCATACGTCCGTTGTCTCGTTCGCTTGCTTGTTGAAAGATGTATAAACGACTAATGGTGGTTCACAGATCCAGTATGGCTAGATGAGTTACTGCTTTTGAAAGGCGCCGTAATATCGGTTCTATTAAAATCCTTAAGAAATACTGGACGACATCTATTAGGTTGCACACGTCGCATTGATCATAGGAACAGCCAGCAAAAAGAAGTATTAGCCATATACATATTGATGTATTAATGAGTCTGTTGGGTGGGGTGCGTGTGTGTGTTGTAGACTAATCATGTGGGGTGAGATGCAAGCTGGGCATAATGAAAAAAAAAAACAATATCATTCACGATCTAACGTTAAAACTGCAATTTACGGATATTTGAGGACGCTTAACTTACATTTCAGTTCCGGTTTCTCAGAAAACATTTTTGAGCTCAATGCCGCAACCGAATCTGAGGATGCTAGTTATATTGAGTCGACACGGTATGTCAATTTTCTATTACTGACTCTCTGCAATAGATAAAACAGTATCTATTAACAAAAAAGGGGGAAGAGTATTAGCTTAGAAACGAGTAAAAAACAGAGAGCTACGAAATACGGCTTATCGTTAGAGCTGGCGATGTTGACAGTAAATTTATTCTAACATTGTTTAGAAATGCTTTACACATACTTGACCTTATGTGAGCATATTTGCAGTGTTAATAGACCTTCATTGTTTGACTGGAAATACTGAGCTTTAAGAACCCTTTCTCTGTAAATCTTTTTATGGTTATGACAGATGATCGTTAGTTTCGAAATACTACTTATGTCTCTTCTCGCATAAAAGCTGTGATGTAACGTATAACAATCAGTCGATATAATCTCCTTGCACAATGGTTCGAAGCTACGAGAGAGACTAACTAGTATTCATCTCGGGCATATATGACCTAACCTATGTCAGATGCTACAGACGTTTAAGCCGATGCTTAGGATCCTCCATAGTACGAAATGCATAAGTTTATCACAATGAAAACAATAATTACACAGCAATGCAGTAACAGATTTTAGTTACTGCGGTAATCGCAGAGCGCTTTCTCGCTTTTTCTCGCTGTCACGTTGATTCGATAATAATAGAAAAAAAATCAAATTTGCATGCCCTATACTTAGGACTTTGTCGATGCCTAAATATAGGTGACTATCATTATGAGGAGAAGAGAGAGAAAGACGAGCGTAACCGTCCTTTAGGTAGTACTACTACTGGTAATAGTAAGTCTCTCGTAAAAGCCCGAGGCTACGTTTTACGCATCGCTCGCTACTGCTAGTTTTCTCCTACTCGTCTTACCCTTCGGGATTCCTTTTGGATGACGTGTTAGCGTACTTTGCTCTTTTCTGTTGTAAACGACCTAATATTTTACGTGTGTGTGTAATGTTCTCAAGGAGTGAAAATGAATGGCCATCGAAAGGGATTGCCTGATGAGGAAATTAATTACGACCGCATTCGATGAACCGCCGCGGTTGGGCCAGCTCATTGGTGGCCACTCGTTACTGATGAGGTAGAGCTGTGCGCCGGGGGCAAACTGCTCTCTGCCATCAACCGGACGGGCATGCCAGCACGCTTACTTCCACGCTTCCATGGGTTCATCGTGGCCAATGAAACCGACAGTAACAAAACGACCAAGTAGCCAACGAACTAACAAGGAGGACCCATTGCCTTCGATTCGTGGTTTCAGATTAAGGGATCATCTTTGGCCATTTGTAGCGAAGAATCCCCATTCTACTAGAATCAAGTGTGTTCTCCGTTTACACCCATCCGTGCATACTTTGTTCCACAGTCCGATAATAGCGTCTGGGGTTAGAATCATTCCGCTTGGTCCGTTTATCTGTCAGTTGCCCTTCTGCCAGCTTCGAATCAGTTGAACAGTGCACCCCTTGTTAGCACATCGGCGTTCTCTGCTGTGTCTATGCTGATATTTGCCTCGAGTTAAGTCGTTGAGTTCGACAGAAGTGGAATTGGTTCCCGTTCTGATGAGCGTTTAGATCAAGGACTAAAGAGAGGCCGAAAGACTTTGAAACAGAGGTTCTCCAGGGGGTCTTGGCCAATTTTCGTGGCCCTTTACCCCTCCTCAACGTGTTTTCCAGTTTACTCATTTGTCCTTTTCACCCTCATTACTTTATGTCTGATCTCATTCGATCCTTGGCTTTCTTGTTCTCTCCCGCACCCTCAAGAGGTCTTGCGACTCAACCTGAGAGGGTTGACAGCCCTCCTGCTTCCAGTCCTCTGGCTAGTTTCGCAGTTTGGCGTAAACGGCAGCTGCAGGCATCCGAGGCGGCTTCGGGCCACACAGCAGCGAATGAGCGTATTTTCGCGCGTTGCGCGCCGCAGACTTTGTCCCAGGGGATCGTTGAGCGAATGATTTGTCTTTCTTGATATTGTTCTATCACCATCATCAGGAGTAACGTAGCTTTCAGAGCTCTTTCTCCATCTCACACTTGCTCTCTTCATCTGCCACTTTCACATTTGCCTCATTTTCCTTCTTCTGCTGGTGCCGATGCTGCCGCCGTTGTTGCCGTTGCCTCTGCTGCCTGCAGCCTCTGTGCGGGGCCCGCTAGGTTGATCTCTATTCGCTGCTGCCGTTGCCGTTGCTAGGCCTTACCGACGTGTTAGTCCTCGATCAGTTACTATCCGCTCTCTTCAAGCTACTTAACCCCCCACTTTCCTCTCACTCCTCATGCTTCTGATGACTGGCTACACTACCTGCAGCGGCTAGGTTACCCCAATATTCCTTCCCCGCGTTTCGCTTGCGCCGTACTCGTCCATGCTCCTGATGGCTCATCATATTTCCCCAGCGATATCAGTTCAGTTTGCAGTTTCATAGTTTTTTTTTCTCATCTTCTCGTCCTTCGTTCTAGTCACTCGACGTTCACCACCGACCGCTAGCCAGGAACTCCCATCGGCCACTATACAATTCTTTTTCGTTTGGCAACCGCCCGCCTAACTAAGGCTGGCTGCAAGCAGCCCCATCGTGCCACAACAGCACCGCTGTGGCTAGTCATCTACCGTCAGCTTCGTTTTCGAGGTGGTACCGCGTGTGTCTCTAAGGGCCGGGAAAAATGAACACAGTTGCCCAGTTCGCTTCTGCCAGTACCGTCACAGCCGCAGTTGCCTCTTCTGCTTCCTTCTTTCGAGGTGCCTTCGTTTTCGCTGCCATTGCCGTTTCTCCGGCCGTCGCAGCCGCCATTCAGCATTTTTCAAACCTCGTCCGCCAGCGACCTTCAGCGACGGCTACTGGACGGCAATACAGCAAGAAATTTTCAAGCTTTTCGGTTTTCGTAGCGGGCGAAGAGCGGTCACTTGGTGGATAACGCCGGTAGCGCTTACGGTGGTAAAACAGCTCCGGCAAACCGGCGGAGAATCTCGTTATTGGTCGGCCGTTTTGGAACGACCGACACTGGGCGACACTTACGCCAGGCTGGATGGCCGACCCTTTGCTGTGCCTACCACTCGTAGGTTTTAAGACCAGCGAGAACTGGCAGGACTGCCGGAACAGTCAGTAGCGACAGTAACAGGCTGTATTGCCCGGGGCAAATGGTTTTTCAGGAATATTTCCATTGCTCGGTGGAGGCGGCAGCTGCGGTTGCAGTGTCGTTTAAGAGCACTGCAACGAGAAAACAGGAGGGGCAGCTAGATGGCATCAGGGGTTGCGTCGATAATAGAAGAGGAACCCATTTCTAAGAAGCCCCGAGAGAGGTGTGAACAGTGGTGCTCTTGGTTGGTCCATTGCAGACATTTATATAGTGTAAGTACAATACTGAGTATACGTCAAGGATACCAAGAAGATCATAAAACAAAGGTGGAATGGAAATACTGAATAAGCTTGTCGCTCACATAGAATACAAATAAAAAGACGTGCCTATACTCCTTGCTATCGATTTATTAGTAGTATTAATTATTGCATCCTTACTTTTCTCTAGCTCAGCGCTATTTCTGTGTATGTGCAGTGGAAACGACGGATGTTCTGTTACGAAGTGATTGAGTTCCGTCGCCTACCAGCAAGTATCGCAGGCTAGGTTTGCGAATTCATGATTTGAGATATAACCCCTTGAACTCCAGCTTCTTCGATGAAGTGATGAGGCTCTCTCTGGACAAAACAACCAGATTTCTCTATCGTAAAACTTTTGTAAGCAGCTGTCACCTTTGAGCCGTCAGGATTTAGACAGGGCTCTTCAGGGCGCGATGTTTAAGCGGCAGAGGATATAAATGAAAGCAGAAAACGATCTATTATACTTCGGCAATGGTGCAATTCAGTGGCGCAAGCTAGGGAAAAAAATACCAATTGAGTGTCAATCAACAGAAGCCTGACATACGTTCGAAACAGGGAGAGCCGACTCTACCGGATAGACTTACCTCATGGTGTAGGTTGCTATTTAGAAGTAGCATAAAATTCCGTGAGCAAAAGCTACCACTGGAATTCATCATTTCCTAATCGAAAATTATCAGCGTGAAAACCATTGCCGAAATGCGCGGCGGTAGTTTTCGCGCTGATAACAATCCCGTTTGATAACAAGAAAGTCTTAACGGAGGTGCTCCCAAAGCATTGCATCTAGAGTATTCTATAATTACCCACATTAAACATACGTGCAACAGAAGTTCTACGCGTCTTGTGTACAAATTTGCAATTAAGAGAACGACACCAGATGAGACGAGGGACAATAACGAGGCGCTTGGACGCCTTCTTGAGAAAGCTATGCACTACTACCCAAAATAGGGTTTATAAATGGCTAAGGAAACGCATAGAACTGACAGAACAAAGAACATTATCATAAGGCGGACATGCATGTATTTCCTATCGGTACAATGTATGCATCATGCGACTGAACGCATTATGAACCGCTATAAGAGCGGTTCGTCATGCGCTCAGAGCTCTTCTTTAGAATTCCCCATGACAGGATCTCGTTTCTTTGCATAATTGCCTTAGTGGCTTTCTCGCAGTAGGGACGATGTGTGCCCGCCAATGGAACAAGCCGTTCGTTAAGCTCGAAGCCAGCAGAATTGGTGGCAGTCGTAGCAGCAGCAGCACCTGCAAACCGAGGAAACTCCTCAGGCCGTATGCTGTGTGCTTTCTGTGCCGGAGGTCCCAGGGGTTGTGCCAGTGACGGCGGCGCTGTCACGGTACTCATTTCCAGCGTTTGGCAGCTAGCGGCTGCCTGAGAGAACCGGCGCTACGGCCTGCGTCGTGAACATGAGTACAAGCGGACGGTAGAGGTGAACGAGCTGTGAAGGGAGAAAATGAAGTGGCGACACCTCGGGGACGTTTTGGCGTCGGAGCCGTTCGGTAAGAGGAGCCGCCAGCTTGTCTGCAGGCCCCCCTACCTATCGCGGAGATCGAGCGACCGAAGTGGCGGCCGACAGAAAGGCACTCACTGCCAGAAGCCGAGTAAAGGACGCGGCGAAGGCGGCAACGAATGCGTGAATAAGGAACAAAGACCTCATCAACCGAGACTGGCAAAGGACAAGGAGTTCATCATGAACTGAGCAGTGCCGGTAGCAGCTCAGTCATTCTCAGGGGACCGGCGACCATCGCTACTGACAAGGTAGGTAATTTCAGTCGCCTCATGAAGCTATAGTCTTTTTTTCGGAATATAGCTGATTGGACATATGCGTGTGTACGTGTGAAAGAGCAATACGGACAAAGCCTATCTAAAGGCGAGTGCGTTACTGTGCCTCTGGCCGGTTGGTGCCGCTGATGTCGTCTTTCCTTTTCGTCGAGCAGCGGTCTCGGTCCACGCGAACCCTGTCACTGCCACTACCATCATCAGCAACGTCGTCGTTTGCCAAACCAAACCTCGTTTGCACTTACTAACCATCTCTTCCTGTCGCAAAAGAGAAGTCATAAGATTCCAGGGCAGGAGTCTACAGGCTGCGTGTGCCACCCTTCACCCGGGCTGCATATAACTTGAGCGAGACTGGCTACTTGATGGTGGCGATGGTAATGTATGAAGGCACTTTATTAGTTTTAAGCTAGTAAGTATTATGCAATATATATTATGTAGTACACGTGATGAATTCAAGCTCATTGTGTTAGCTAAATCGAGAATTATAACATAGAAATCCATTGACATATACTACGTATTTTCTTTCAGCAGTATAACATACTTCTTTTATGGAGTGCTGTAATTGACGTCTAATCCACAAAGTAGGGCTTAATTTTTCGCCAGTGGCCAGGATCTTGCTGAGCTATAGCGCCCAAATACAGGTCAATTCAACAAGGTAACAGTTAATAGGCAACTGCTACCGTACCGGTAAAATATCGAAAGCTAACATAAACTAGTGAAAGATATGCACTTTCAAGCGACTATATATTGTAGACCACAGGCACCTCCTTAGGCTCCGTTGTTTCGTTATCACTCGTACCCCCGAAATCATTCAGGGATGGTGTTGAAAAAAAAAGACGAAAAAAAAGTGGACCAGACCGTATACCTCACTCGAGAGTCTTGCTTCCCCACAGAACGGACGAAATCTTTACTAACTTTTCGCATGTGTATCCTGAGAAACACCCTATCAGTGCATTTCCTTTTCTAGTCCACCACCAAACAGTCTGGGCAAGCCAGCCTCTTCAGGACTCGAGAATAGTGTTAGCTATGGTGGTGGAAAGAAGGGCGAATGAAAGTTCCGCTTACGTCTGGTGGAAACTGGTTTGCTGTAAAAGAAACAGTATTATCATAATCCCCCGCAGCAATAGCTGGCTAGACCCCTTCCCGCCCTTCGGCTTGCCGGCGTTCTCTCAGCCGATCCTGGCTGGAGCCCGCTCCGCAAATATATTGCTTATGCTAGGCTACCACGGACAAGAGGAGTGGCCTATCCTGGAGATCTATACTAAGAAAGGTTCAGAACCCCTTTGCCTCTGTTCAGATCCCTTCATTCGGCTTTGCTCTCAGGGACCCGACTGTTTAACCAGCTTCCTTCCCATAAAGAAGAAATAACAGGGACTCTTCGTTTCTCGTTTTTTGCTCTTGTAAGTGGACTATTTCTTGGCCTCGGCTTCATGCCCCATCTTCGTTTCCTTGCCAAAACCTTGCTTCTAGACGGAACAGTGCTGGCGTCAACGGAGTCAGCGGTGATGGCCGTGGCACAAGAAAAAAGAGTTATAGTTGTGGTAGCGATCGCAGTGACAGCAGTAGCAGTGCTAGTAGCAGTTGTATTTTGGTACCGCGTTTTAGCTTGAGTCTGGTTCTTTTATTTGCTAGCAGCGCTGGCTGGTTGGTAGCTGCGTTATCTAGATAGCTTCACAGTCTTAAAGAGACCGGTGGAAATAGAACGGATGACGAAAGAGACGAAACACGTCTGGCCGCCGCATCAGAATCACACTAGCTGCCGACACCATTTCTCTGCTGCTAGAATTTGCCTCTCGCGCTTTCCTCTATCTTGGTGGTGTACGGCAAAGGAGAGCAGCAATACTGGCCTGTCTGTAGTCAACGGGTCTGCCTATGGAAATGGGCAGACCGGATTTTGGTAGAGGGAAGCGTACTATATGGGAGCAAGCCTCCAGAGGTTCAACACTTTGTCAAGATTATTCTGAACAGGAGACGCAAGCGAAACGGAACAAAGCATTAGCCATACGATGGGCTGGCAGAGATGTTGCTAGCAGTAGTCATGAAGAAAAAGTTTCGGGGCAATGGGCAGGAAGCGGACAGAGCAAAAGGGTGACAATGTCAAAGAAGGCGGGAGGAGAGAAGGGACACACTGGGGAAAAAGATAGGAATCTTTCGGAGGCCGCTGGAGTACACAGAATGAAAAAGAGAGCGCAGGTAACCGCATAACGTTAGCGCTTGGCTTCGTGCGCTGCTGCTGTTGTACGTGCGTGCGAATGTGTCTGTGTGCGCGAAATGCCCATTCTTTCCAGTAGCAAAGGAAAAGGAGTTATCTTTGCAGCCAGCGCAGGCCGCGTGACACATTGGCCAAATGCCATCGCAGCGCGCCCGTTGGTTCACCCACAGACGCGGCGCACTCGGTGCCGCTTGTCCAGAAAACGTCAGAGCAGCAGCACGCTAACTGATGACAGTTGGAATCTATAACTTGTGGTGGAGGAGACCAGATCTTGCTTTTTCTGCATCAATGAATAGTACATAAGAAAGCATACGAACAACTTTCATAAGGAGAAACAAATGTCAGATAAAGTACTCAATCTGTTAGACGTCTCGTTTGGCTGAATTCAAATTGGATCGGCAGGACCGCCTACATAGGTAGCCGTGGCCATAGGAAATGCAATATTAAAGGAACTTTATTTAGTAGGAAACGGTCAGAGAGTGCTAGGCTGAACATATATATATGATACATTTTTTAGTGTTAATTATATGAATAGTTTAACTATCAATTTTCATTGGCAAGATATGATAACAAGCGATACTTAACTTTGCTCCATGTATTAACAGACGTCTATTTGACACCGTTGAACATATATTTGTTCAGTTGAAGTAAAAGCGACAACATGATGTATGTTATATGGACTTCGCCAGTCTAGACCAGGACGGATGTGTTTCTCCATGTGATCAGATGTGTATCTATAAATGCATTAATATACTTTATTGCCCTCAGATTTCGTATAAATGATAGCAACAATTGCCCCAGTCATTGCTGTATGAGAGATGACTTGGCGAACAGTAACTGACAAGTCGATAATTAACATGTTTGGCGAAATGGGATGCCGTTCTGCTGGACCCTAACACATAGACTATCTTATATAGACACACAGACTCTATGAAGACTGACTTTCTTCTCTATCCACGCTTCGAGTCAACTGCCAGGGTTGCACAAGCATCATTTACGAATACGCACACTTCAGAAAGGTGACCACTAAGTCGGACTATATAAGACAGCCTTACTCTTTTACTTATTCTCAGGAACCTGCAGTACCTTTGGCTTATACAGATCTGCAATGAAATAAAGTAAAATTTGGCAATATAAATAGACGGCACATGGAACCACCAATAAGGCTCAACTCGTTTATCCGGTTCTTTGAGAGAACGCTTAAAGACAAATAAAAAAAAAGAACCAGCATCTATTCCCTACCACAATTACTGTATACGGCGGAGCTACGTTAGGGACGCACGCAATATTCTAATACGATTTCTTTACGAAACGACTGTCCTTAATAGGCCATAGTTAATACAAATAACCTGTTAAATAGTTGTCTGATAAATGAAGAAACCCTTATGCGTACTTTTATTCAATTACTCGAATTCGAAATTTCCAGATTGTTGCAGTTGGACAGAGGATTGGAGAGGTAATTAGTGATTACCTTCTTATATCAGCCTTCTCGCTGAGTTGATGTTTTCAAAGCTTAAATAGCGAGAAGACGGCATCTGCTCGCGCAGTTTAGGGAGTAACATTTTATAAGAAATAATGGAAAACTAGCTCGCTATATATCGCAGATGAGACTCTGTTTTCGATAGTTTTGACTATTTCGACTTTCAACGGACACACGAAACATAGTGCACTCGACCTAGAAAATAGCCTGCCTCGTCTAATTGATTATTGACCTTACAGGACGTTCCTTTTGGACTTCTCTTTATGCAATCATAGATGTCATCAATTCGATTTAATCAACCTAAGTCGTGCAGATTCCTATAATGCCCTACGTACTCATTCTAACAAAAAACGGTCACAAGTATGGTAGCCGCATTTACATGCAGTGCTTCATTCTTGTGTACGTACGCTAAATGACTAATTAGAAAATACAAGAAATTATTAAAGTAAATTATTCATTTATCTTATAATCAACAGGGTTTTTTTTTATAATTCTATAAGACACCAAAAACCTTTTGATGAAGGCTGAATCCTAAGACACAAAAGCCAAATCACGTTGACTGCACGAAGCATTTTAAAAAATAACTTCTATTGTCCTATTTTTTCGGACGTTCTACGCTTCTCTCGACACCAACACGAACATTACAGAGAAACCTAGAAGATTAGAAGGTGTTGGAAAAAAAATCAAGAAAGATTCGGTTGTGAGGCATGAAAAGGATAAAGGGAAAAAAACAGGAATGATGCGAATTAAAAACAGGTACTAGAAGAAAATTCACCAATTCTTGATTTAGACTTCACATTATCTAATGCTTTCATGCGGTCGAACCTGAGCCCTCAGCAACTGCGTCGCATTCCCGCGGGCTCGGCTGCCCCTGAACAAGGGTGCCCAAACTAAAACAAATCAGCCGCACGCGATGCAAACTGTCTCACAAAGCCCGTGGTTGTGGTGTAACAGGCATTCTATTCCAGGCACTCGTGGCGTGATGCAGGCAAATTAGAAACGACCAGGTGCGTTAGCCCCTCCTACGCTTTCTCTAATCGATTTTCGGCTCTTCTTACCTTACTTTACAATGTACGACCCCCCGGCTATCCTCGCTCCTATTCCCGCATGCCTCTAACTTACACATGCCATGCGCGGTCTGCATATTCTTACCTATTCCTGCAAAGTTCGTAGCCCAAACTGGCGCGCATGAAGCCCACAAACCCACCGCGATTTAAGCCCATCGCTTGATACCTCGTTGCAGAAGGCCTTGGTGGGCATATATGGAGATGCACGTTCTAAATTGAAACCTGCTGAAAAGGGGGCAGTTTTCATTCTACGTACTCGGTCAGCAAAAATCGAAATCGTTATTTGTTAAAGGAAGCATATTGTATATGGTTCACTCATGCTTCACAAAAACAGCGTTATCAGAGGATGTCGGTATTTACTGTATGGATGTTTGTCTCTTAGTCTATGAATGATGTGAAATAGCGACAATTCATGTGATGTCCGATAGCTGAAAAGTTTAACATGTTTTTTTCTAGTCCTGTGTCTTAGCGGAGTTGATTGAGCCCAAACGCGTCAGAAATGTCATAAGATCATGTTATTGACCTTGGCTCTAGTTCATTTCGTGAGCGTTGCAATAGATTTCTGTCTCCTTACAAGTTTTGTATTTGGCAAAAGTATTCGTGCTACAAAGTAAAGTTTGGCAGGAGTCTATGGGCAAAGTTAGCTACAGCTAAACATTTAGATTGCTTTCAAAGAAATCGGAATAGAGAGCCATTTTGTAAATCCTATGAACAGAGTAAAACTCCGTAAACATTCTATTACAAGATCCGATAGATACTGATTAAAGTCATGGGCAGCGAATTAATAATCGTTAAAAGTCAAATGATAGCATTTGAACGAAATGGACCGAAATACTGTTGGGGTTCTAAATCGTGCTAGCTATATTGAGGCCTATACGTGAAATACATTGCAAATCAAGATTACTAATTACTAAATTGATAAAACTACTCATTTTTATGTACGTCTTTGCTTCGTGCCTTAGCTACGGGGAAGTTTTGCTTTCGATTTTCGTAAGTACGTGCTTGTCAAAAATAGAATGCGTATCTTTATTTTTTGCGGCACAATGTATGTCGCCTGATTATTCAGGTCGTATGCAAACGTGCTGTGAGCGTGACCATGGAACGGAGTGAACACACAAAGGCGGTCTGGATCATATTCTTTTTTACATTATATCTGTTGCTGAACATAGAGCTTTGTCGTTGTCATTTGCGTCTGCGTAAATGTGTACTAGATTTTCGTTTTCTGTTGCACTTGTTTTTAACCAGCTGCACTGAAAGCTAACGGCGACAAACATTGGTCAGAGCGAGATGAAACGCTACGATTCATTCCTTGAGCGGGTTGTCTGTCGCTGTCCGACGGGCGGAAGATGGGAAAAGGGCATCTGTGCGGATGTCGTCTGTTCTGTGCAATCATCAATCATCTAAGACACCTGAGACCCAGCCCGTAGCACCCCCACTAGAAAAACCCGACCCTATAAGCGCTCGATCTCCTCTCCTATCCTCGCGTGAACACGTTTTCCCACTATATCTTTTTCTCGCATAGTGCTTTCGACACCGAACAGACCTCGCTCGCTGAGCCCGAAACTGGCTTGCATTTTGTTTCGCCCTAGCAGTAGCTATAGCAGCAGTTGCCGGATGGTTTAGCTTACAACTTGTAGCAAGGACCAGTGGGGCAATAGCGGCGACGTCATTAACAGTGACGACGATAGTAGTAGTTGTGGCAGGCCGCGACGCTGGTTAAATAGAAGCAGCAGTAACAGCTCAACTGTTTGCAAGTCCATCGGTGAGTGAACGGACGCCTAGCGCCGTTCGAGTCCTAGGAATGAATTAATTACAGTACTTCTTCAACCCGTTTCACTAGTCCTCCCCTGGACGTCCCTTTTTCTCTTGTGAAAGGGGCCAACTGCTAGAGCTTGTTAGGGACCAGAAAGCACATGCAAACAGACAGGAGCATATGTAATCGACGTAAGGATTCGGCTGAGTTCTTGGGAGGTCTGAAGGGTAAATAATAACCCCTGAGATCGAGAGCTCAGCGTCCTGCTGCCAGAGCCACCATCACCATGTAGAAGTTGCCCCAAGAAACCCCTGTACTACCAAAATGGCTTCCACTCACCCCACACTGGTCTTCGTTGAAATGCAGTACGCACGTACTGGCGGCAAGACGATAGTCGACACTCGACAATTGAGATACTCAATGGAACCTGACTCAGGGGCCAAAAGATGCCAGATGGGTGAAGCCACTGGAAGAATGCCGCATTCACAGCCAATATTTGGTATTCGTACTTAATGCTATTCGTTATGATTTGCTATAGAGGTAGGTGATATTTGTGTGCACACGCCTATAGTTATAGTCGGAGAATCGTGTAAACAGGTGTCTGTCGGAGGCGACCAGCTTATTACCTCAGCTTCGATTAGAATTTGTGGTGAAAGAGATTTGGGATCCCGGCCATAGTCTCTCAGCCTTTAACGTCTACTAGTCCAGCGAATTCCGTGAAAGAACAGACGAAAGTTATCTACATAGAAGTTTTGCTCCGGACAGATATGACATTGAAATGACTGTCATGATGTGTCGAACTAGATATAGATAGTATCGACAAACGCTAGAAGACTATTAACATCTTCTTGTACAGACACTGTGCACGATGTTAGCAAACATTGTTTATAATAAAAACATTGGACCGACTACCCAGTCCAGTAATAAAATGCGTGTACGGCCAAAGCCTCTGTTGTATCTCCTATGATCACCATTACTGCCCGACTGTTTTACAAATTTTTCCTAACAATCGTTAATTATGTAGAAGTTCGCCGTGTTTTCTGCCTTATAACTGTTGCGTTCAGGATATGAGCCACTGGCGGTGGCTCGGAACAGCAAGTAACAGAAGATATAGCAGCAATTAACCTGCTCACTGCGGACTACTATGTAATAGTCGTAACGCCTAATATTGGAGACCTTCGCAGGAAACCATGGAACTACTTAGAGTCTCACATCACACAAGCATATAACACGACTGCCCTTTTACTTAATCTTTTCCTTCTATTATAGGAACTATTTATTCACCCCAAAAATTCCTCATATTAATTATTTTTCTTTGTAGTCGTATTTGGGATAGGATACGCCGTAAGAGAATTATTTTTTCGTTCGGCACGTGCTGGCTCAAATGTGCCAACACGAACGCTTTCTGCGAAGACTCCTAGTATATGCTGTGATTTATGGCACAGCGGCGTACGCTTACGACTATGACAGTACCCATAAACTCTACTTGCATTATAGCAATAGTATACGATTTTTAAGGCGTTTTTTGAGTATGTTCAATTTAAGAATCACAAGCCATGTTTGACATCTGTCGACCTCATATTACAGTACGCGGTTCCAAGTTAGCCTCCTTGAGGTTGGTCGAAAGTCACGTTATCATATGTTGTCTCTGAAAGTTTTTATTGAAACTAGGTCCAACTGGGCACATTTAAGGTATTCAACAACTCAAGACCGCCGGCCAACAACACTTATCCGTTTACTCTGACTAGCCTACAATGCATTTACCAAATTCATTGCACGGGGTAAAGGCAGGCATGAGTGGTCAACGGACGGAATCTGCACATAACCAAATTATATTGCAAATTTACTAGGTATTGTATTTGCGAGCTTATTAAAATTTACTATTTTTATAATTAATATTATAGGGAAATGCTATTCTGTAGACTATGAGGTTCTCATCGTTTACACGGAAGCCACACGGGTCGTCTGACCATCTAAAAATTCACAGTTTAATCGCATTGTAGTTGGCTTCTAGCAGAAACAAATGGGCTTGTCTGATACGTTTGTATTCATTTTACTTTTCATATTAGGACGGTGAGAGGCGTTTGTGTCGTGACATAATCATGAACGTCCTAGTATACGATATAAACGCAAAAAGTTCGAGTTAACGTTATAGCCAACTTTTTGGCTACGTCAGCTGATTTGAGAAAAGAGCAAACAAATTTTGTGTAGGACATTGGCAAATGTGTTGTCCCGTTAATGGATATTAGATAGTTTTTTTTTTTTGTTAAAACCGAGAGTCGTATTATTTTTGACCTTTAGCTGGCTGCAGAAGAGTACAGATCGGCTACAGCGTTTAAATTGTCATGTGAAGATCACCACCTTGACCTATCAATAATCTGTTCTGCGGTAAGCTCGGCAATAACTCATTGATCTTTTTCCTGTATATGAACTTTCTTTCAATTGGCCCCTATAAGATGAGCTAAACTTCTCGCTTGACGACATCTTCCAATTCCAGACTATCGGTTACTTCCGGTTAAAATACTAACGAAAACAAATACTATATATCTGTTATGTTTCTTCAACGGAATGTCGCAAAACTTGAAAAAGGGCATAAATGCTGCTGGCGGTATGGAAGATCTGCCCTTACGAGCCTAACTTGTACACTGTTTCAAATGAAAGAGTTGTCCTTTCGTCTGAGGCGTTTGCTGCGGCACAGGGCTTTCTTCCAAGGAGCTAAGGAACAATTTGATCAGATGACGATGTGCAAACATAATGAAAGAACGCGCGAAGAAATGACGTTTTATATGAGCATTAACCATACGACAGCATACATTACCTCGTTTATCGAAAAAAAAAAGGACACCTTCTGAAATTAGCGCACTAAGCTACCAGGTAAAATATATATGTTGCTCTCCGACTCTGCGAGTCTGGGTGCCTTAGACCCCGTCAAAGCAACAAAGAGCTTCTCGTAGTTGTTGCACTACAGCGCGTACGCTTAGTGGACTCTCTCAACATAATGAAAACACTTGTTTCCTTTTTTAAAGACGTTCCTTTTTATGTTCCTCTCTCTGTACCGCGTATGAATAACTCGCTCTTCTTTTCACAGACAAGGATTGGCTAGTCTGCATAACGCTGGACAGTAAGCAGCATAAAACAGCTAAAGTCATTCTCTCTCTTACCTTAATGGCGCATAATCCCCTGTTGCACCTTCAGTGCTGATTCTACTACACCGCTTTACTAATTACCATACGTCCTTATTTTTCTTGGGTTTTCAGTGACAGTGGCGTTCTCTCGGCCCCCTCTATAGCCTGCTCCTCCCGCCCCTGCTTGGCCAGACTTCATTCCGATTCGCGCCTTCTTGTTGTGGGCTATTTTTTATGCTCTTCTTTTAACATTTAAGGCCGAACCGCCGCAAATTATGCAACGGCCAGACAAAACTTTTTCCTTTGGAACATAAAATCAACTCCAACCATTTTCATACGACGACATACTCAATAGTGTGGCCATCAGAAACAGCTGTGGTGGCAGCTGTAATGGTTAACAATACATTAATACACAGACATTCAGTAGAAGCAGGTAAGTATAATTGCACGCTGTTCTCGTTAGGTTTTGATGAAATTTTTTCCCCCATAACTACTCTAATAACAATTATACACACTTCAGGGTCAAAGTCGTCGTTGCTGAAAACGGAACCCAAACGCAGCAGGGATCAGCTTGCAGGCGGAAAGCGGCCTAAAAAAACCCAGAAACTTCCCAGTCGGTAATACCCGTCCCGAAAACCTACAGTTCGAGTACTGTAAACTGTTTTATGCGGACGAAAAGGAAGGCCACGTTATATTACCGGCCCGATATACATATAGCATTTGATAAACTCGCTACAGTCTACGATCTGCAAGAAGACAAAGAGTAATTCTGGCAGGACAATTCACAAGGGATTCGCAAATAAAAAGTTGCAGCTAAGCTCGGCATCTAGCCCGTGCCGGGCTCTTTCTACCTATATAAGTATCCAAAATGCAGATGGAAATTTTGCTTCGTCTTAGGAAAGTGAATAATTTTGTTTAGATGCGGCTGCTTAAGCAGCATTACCTACAGGAAAAACTGTCTGTTGAATGTAAGTGGAAGGCATAATCTGTAAAACGGTACTGGTGAGCGGAGGAAGTTATGGCGAAAAAAATCAAAGGAGAGAAAAAGTAGGCATTTTGGGGGGGGGGGGTTTTCGACTCATCTGAACTGGTTGACTTTTGCTGGATTTAGTTTGTTCTATCCAGTACTGCATAGTAACAGTGGAAGCACTTTCTATGGAACCGATTCTTGCTTGAAGTCGTCTGCCTCTCCCTTCAGTAGGGCAAAGATCCATTGCTGATTCAACATGTACCACTTTAAGTGGGTGCGAACCCCAGTTTCTCCCAACAGTCCCTTTCTCTCGTTTACGGTAGGCAATGGACACTTCGGCCGGTCTTTTTGGCCTGGTCATCGTCTGCGCAAATCTAGTGCTTTTGGAGACCGTTAGCAAAACCTCCATACGCGTTTAAGTCGGTACGGACACGAAGTTTTCTCGAGATCTATGCGCAGCACAATTTTGAACCAGGGATAGGCAGAAAGCGGAGCAGAATGAGCAAGCTTACCTTACGGTTTTTTTAGGCCGCTCTTTTATGCTGATTTTATGTAGGCCCCTTGTGGATTCAACGGACCGCACGTAGTGAGACGTTAAACTCTACACTTGTTGGCAGGTGGTTAAATAGTTCTTTTGGATCACCCAGTGTGTAGGTTACTCTTACATATATTTAAAAATGAATTGAGTAGAGAATACGTGATGGAGTAGAAAAATATACTATTTGATTCCTTTAATTGAAAACCAAGTAGTCGTTTTGAGAGTAACAACACCTATTTTTCTCTGCCTGCACCATAGACTGGTAAGTAGTTGGATAGATCAACTGAGTTTGGCAGTGACATTGGTAACAATAGTAAAAAAAAACTTTTTTCTAGCGCACGTACGTACAAGGTACTCCAAAATTTTCTTGGCATTTACGCGAAATAGGGTGGATTGATATACAACACTATGCTTCCTACACGTACATGTCAAGGTGCTTTTTTCCTAGGCACAGTGTGAATTTTAGCTCATTAAGTCGAATGGTGTGTTGAGTTACCCGTTTCTATACAGAAAACAGATAAAGAAGTCGGACGGCGGCGAGATCGTCAACTTAAGGCTGTTTTCACTAAGTGTGAACGGTGAGCCTACAAAGGCAGATGGTAACGGCCCCATACATATCACATGGACGCCTGCGGCATAGAAAAACATGAGACAACATACAGGGACGAGTGCTCTTTCTTGCTGGCTCAGGTAAGCTGCCAGGCAGAAAAAAGTGGGTGAAAAAACAGGGTGACGCAAGGTCGAGGTAAAAGACCCGGTCTGGGCAGGAAATTGCGCATTTGTTTTCTTTGCGCTTCGTTTCTTTTACCACCAGGTGGTGGGCTTCTTTATAGCCTCTTCTTGGTCAAGGCAGTAGCAGTCCGATGGCTTGAGGTGGGGATGAAGTCGTCGAGGATTGCTACGCTAGTTGGTGAGCGGCAAACTGCACTTCTGCCTGCCCACGGTTGGTCTCATGGCTGTGGCTATTTTGGTTGTCTTACGGCTACCGTTTTGGGAGACGTAAGTTGAGAACGATGGTCTGGTCGGGGGCCAAAAGGCGCAAAAACACGAAAAAAGGCAACCCCCAGATTGCAATGCAGGTGTTTTTTGAACTACACGCTTTATTGTCCGGATTGCGTTCCGGGGCAACGCAAAAGCGTCACATTATAGGCTTAGAACGGGGAAAGCAACGCCAAGGCGACACGTTTGCTCTTCTCGGATGCTCGTGTTTATGTGTATGTGTATGTATGTATGTGTGCATCTGTATGTTATGACCGATTTCCTATTTTAGACGATAGATTCCACATCAACCAGCAGAAGGATCGCTTGAAACGGCCACCACACCTATAGCAGAAGCAGAGTGATATATCCGAGACAGCGAAAGAGTGGTGGAGAACTTTATGGAAGGTGCCAGGAGGGTGTCATCGTGGTTATTGCACAACGTTAGAGCGAGGCGATGTGCACCCCCAAAAGAAACGTGAAGCGGCGCATGAGTTCTGTTGAGATGTTTCTATTTTAAGCCAATTCATAAACGTATTCATTGTTTGCGAAGCTAAAACATATGTCCGACAGTTTGCATCTGCTGCTGCTGCTGCTGTTCCAGCAAAAGGATTGCCGTATATTTACTACGTACTAAATTAACTTAACGGTTACTGAAGACCTGGTAATTCTATAGTTAGAACAGGTGATCGCCTACATATCTCATGGTGCTTTCACTGCATGCTTATACTAATAAGGATTTCAATTATAGAAAAACGTCGTTCATTTGTTGATTTAGGCGTTAAATGTCGGGGTCTATATGGGTGGTATGATAAAATGTTTGAATCTTTATATACTTGAAAAAAAAGCTTCTAATTGTTTCGGTTACTCAGGTTGTCCTATTGTCGAAGGTCGCAGCATTAAAATGCCTATCAATAGGAAATCTCAAAAATTATGAACATCGTCTGAATACGGTATGATTTCTACATAGACTACATACTACATAGACTCTTGGGTAGTTATTTTTATTTATTTACTAGTGCTTATATACAGCATTGAGTTTCTAATGAAAGAATAAAATGGTCATAGCCGTTCATCACCTAAATTGTTTAAACTTACCTACATTACTTGAAAAGTAGACTACAGATTTCCGAATGCCGTTTCAATCAATACTGGTGATACTATCAACATATTACATTTATCGTAAAATAGCAAAAGTGTGTTAATAAGCTCCCGCAACGGGGTAGCGAAACAATGACAATAATAACAAAAAACACTAAGTTAAATACATTGGAAAAATTATTCCAATATAAGAATCAAATGGCAGTGTCGAGACCGGGTAACCAAACCTGCGTATGCATATGTGTGATGCAGTGGTTTGCAACACGGTGTTCATTGGTTATCATTACTTTTCCTATACAAAAATATTAAGATTACGAAAACCATGCCAACGACTCTAATCGATCGGGTTATGCCAAAAATGAGAAATCCTTAAAGAAGGTGGATTACTCACACTCACTAAATAAGTTACTTCAGATAATCTTGATAGGTGCTATTCCTTTCTTGACAATTTGTCTAGGACACACTGTAACATTTGCCTTGCACTATCGAGACGACTCAACAAACCTTTATTTTGTCAAATTTGCTGTCTTTTGCCCGCTTTAGGACTTGATTGGCATTGAATGCCCTCGTGTACGTATGTGAAGCCTGTTCTGTCTGGTCGATCGCCTGGAAACATACGAGTACCATAATATGTGGTCTGTGACTTTCCCAAAAATACTTGACCCACAGCACAGAATAAATACAGAAAGAACAAACATAGAGAAAAACAAAATGAGAATACAAAAGAGAAACAACTATAACTCTGAGTGACATGGCATGTGGCCAGATAGCAAATCGACTTCTCGTGAGTTTCCGACGATCCCATGGTTCGCATCGGGATTTCATGGTTTGTCTAGGGCCATATT
Source organism: Varroa jacobsoni (assembly GCF_002532875.2). NCBI lineage: Eukaryota > Metazoa > Arthropoda > Arachnida > Mesostigmata > Varroidae > Varroa > Varroa jacobsoni. The sequence continues at coordinate 6,256 of NW_019215008.1, read as the reverse complement.
GAATTGGGTGAAAATGGTCCTGTATATGAGCCTTAAGCGGAGCCATCTCTTGAAGGCACAGGCTGCTTACAAAGTACGACGCCGGTGTAGAAGCGACGTCGTTGCAGAACATAGTAGAGACATTTGAATGGGTGGGTGAGCGTCAAACCACCGGTCATACATGGATAGATAAGGAGTCTAGTATAGCAAAGTCGACGATTTCAGTGGAACAGCGTTCGAAATGGAGGCAGAGGGGGCGGCAGCCAGCCTGTTGTGTAAGCAGAGCAAGTGGAAGAACTATCCGCCTCCTGCTCTAGCAGAAGACGATATAAGGACGAAGAAACCCTCTTCGTTTTACTCCTTACCTCCCTTCCCCCCATAACGGAACTCTGTATTCCGCGCCTTCCTGCCTCCTCTGTAGCGCCCCAGAACCGACCAGAAATGGAAACAAGCCGCAAGCCTGATCGAGATAACGATGCTGATGTTCACGATGCTGTAGATGATAATAATGATGACGAAAATGGCATACGACAGGACAGTTGTGCCTTGTAGGACTAACCCAAAGTATGCAGTAAGACTTGCTGGCTTACTTGCTCTCTGGTGGAGAGGGCAAAAGGTTGAGACAGGCACAAGAGAAGACGAGGACCTTACGAGGGGCTGCTTGGTCGGGGGTCGAGGATTTGGCTCTGCTTGGCTCGAGCTTAGAGAAGGGCAAGCGAACGATGAGCTTGTTAACGCTCCGAGGGAGCGACGAAAAGGGCGAAGGCCACGAAACCGGACCCTAGCACCCGTCCGAGTGATTTGAGCAGAAAAAGAAGAGGTAGTGGTTGTAAAGCCTGGTCTCGAGTAGGCCAAGCAGGAAGCCACACTGCTGCTGTGACGATGTTCTGATGCGCCTTCCAACGGTCTTGAGTTCTCTCAGTTTCCCCTTTCTCTCTTATCATCTTCAGCAGGCCGCTGCGCTCTTTCCTTCAAAGTAGGCCCATACTTGTATCCCTTAGCCTAGCGCAACCGACGCGCATCCCCGGTCGCAGCTGCTGTCAAGCGACTGTCTCGCTCCATTCCGAGCGAGCAATCGCCTATCCGACCGCGATGCAACTTAAGCCACTGGACCTTGCCAACAGGAAGCAAGAAGACGCGGTTCTCGTCTCGTTGCTTCCCCATTCCTCGCTTTCCGTCTTTAGCCTTCTTTGACTCGATCGCCACTGCCGCCAGCCGTTAGTTTCCGCCGCTGCGGCCGTTGCTCGACCGATTATAGATAGCCAAGCGACTTGACTTATGCGATTCTTCGAGGCAAATGCTGATCAGAAGATGCTATTATGAACCGACTAAGCGATGCACAAATCGAGAGACTGTAAAGCTAGTGTAAGATTGGATAGAGGTTACAGTAAAACAGGGAATGCTCCCGGAGGAGGTCGTTCGCAAGAGTCATATCGCTGTGCCTCGCATGGGTGGGGAGGCACTTACTGGTGTTCGGCAGCTATAAGCTGTGCAGGATCGAAATCGGTGCCTATTGGTATTATACCAGCACACCCCAAAATAAAAAAAGCTATACACCAATATAGCGTGTAAGTACAGATGCAGTGATACCGAAAGTACATATGATTAATACCATTTATGTCATGTCAACTAACAATTAGTGATACGTGAATTGTTTGTAAACCGGTACTGAGCGCAGTAATGAACGCTGGGTATAGTTGACGACAACTTGTGGTGAGTCCCTACAGAAGGGTCGTCAATGTTAAACGGTTTAAGCGATTTGTAAACGGATCTGCCTTCTCGATGCTGCCGCTATCCCATATCTATTGACCTGCGCGGAATAGCGAATTACAAAGGACGTCTCAAAGTGGCCTATGCAGTCGGCAAGGACAGAAAAAGAGCAACAATTTGTTCGAGTAAAAACCATCGCCTGTAAATGGTTGGTCAGCAGTTGCCGTTCGTAAAAAAGAAGAGATCAGGAAATGATGAGCCGACATTGGCAGCATATGATGCCAATAGTAACCAAAGATTGAAGTCGATGGTCGAAAAACAATTAGCGGAAGCTAACAATCTGAGTCATTGCAGTAATAATAATGTAAAAAGATCAACGAAAATAACATATAATTACAGCGTTATATGTTTAGGATGTTCGAAAACTCAAATTTCCTTGTGATATAAAAACTTTGTGATATATATTAAACAAGTGTATCATTGGCGTAGACTAGAAAAGAAAGAAAAAACATGTAATAGGCCTGCCCTTTAATCCTAGGTAGTAATTGTTTTCTTTGAAGAAGGGTGTCAGTCACCACAAATAATTGAAAATGCCCTTACTTCATTTACTGTAATTCCTAGATAATGTGAAAATAGACCTCCGATCATATCTGCTATCCGTGTAAGCTATTACAGAAGGTAGCGAAGATTCGTGTGATCATGTCGGCGATACCGACTCTTCCAGCCTTCAATAGGCACGAACGAACTACGCTCCTTTGAGTTCGACACAATTGTGACAAGCATGTCAGATAGCATGCTAAAAACTTCCCCAGATATATGACGTCGACAGAAAGTAAGTTTGATGAAAAGTGTCGTATTTGATCTGAATTCCTACAAAAACGCTACAAACGAATGTACGCAAAGTGCGAGTAAACAAGTGGCCTTTCTTAGGACATATCTTCCTGTATGAAATTTCCTTGCCAATATTACCTGCATGCGGTGTGGCAATGTTCCACTATGAGATGCACGACTTGTCACTCGTGTGTTGATAACACGCGTTTTGCTCCGTGATCCAGTTACGGTTTGAGAAAATAAAAAAGGCCTGCCGATCTTGCCATAAAGGCGAGACTTGTGACGACCAACGCCTGTGAGCTACAAAGGATCAATACCCTATCTGGCTTCATATCATTCAGCTTAGTGTGACCTATAAATAACTGTTACGTATATATACATATATATATATATATATATATACAGAACAACAATAACATCATCTCAAAACGCATCCGGTAGAGTTATCCGTCATGGCTGTGTTGTCAGTATAACCAAATCATCGGCTGAGGTCACTACGAAAGGTTTACATATGAGTTAAATAAACAATAAACAGAAATGCGAAATAAAGGAACTGGCCTCGCCTATCGGTTAAAATAGTCGAATAAAATGACCGATTCATATTGAATGGTATAACACCAATACGAAATATCACTAATATTATTGTATATTCCAGTATATTGTTATCGATATGTTTTATTATATAAGTAACTTTTCGAAGCATCCTCTTGTACTTGCAAACTTATAATAAGAGCCCCTGTAAGACGCTACATACGTTAGCGTTAATCTATCCATATAATCTACCCATCTATCTACCTAAAATATGTTACTTAGCGATTCGGTCCGCTACATTTTGGCAAATGCAGAACGCAACGTTTATCAACCAATATGGAATATTCAGGTATCTACCAAACGGATGATAGTCCTCCTCATAATACGTCCATCGAAAATAAGAACGTGATTCCTTAAGGGTCTGTCTGTCTAATCTAGCTTTCTATGACTGTCTATCTATCTGTCTGTGTCTGCCTAATCTATCTGTCTGTCTGTGTCTATCTAATCTATCTATCTATATCTATATCTATATTTCTATCTATCTGTATCTATCTAATCGATCTATATCTACCTACCTATAACTATCTATATATCTAACTATCTGTATCTAATCTATCTATATCTATCTGTATCTGTATCTATCTAATCTATCTATCTGTATCTGTATCTATATATATCTATATCTATCTATCTAATCTATCTATATCTAAATCTATCTATTTATATCTATGTACCTATATATCTATCTAATCTAATCTATCTGTTGTACGTAGTAATAACAAAGAGGGAGTCAAATGAAAAAGCATATACCTTTACCCAGTGTTTCCACCTCCAGGTGAAAGCTATACACTTGAGCGAACTACTCTAATTTATTTAGACCTTTATTCAATGTACTGAGCTTTAATTAGTTGCACCGTCTATACATTTATTTAGACAATATTTATGCTGGAAGCCGACAAATGCTTCATCCTCGATACGATGACCGAAGATCAGAGATGGGCATCTGCTGTACTTCCGACAGTCTCCGTGTAGTTCTGACTTATTCCGTTGTTCAACGATTTTCAGCAATGACATGTTTTTAGGGACATTGAGAACATATCAGGCACTGATGTTGCCTCTTCGAAGGACTGGCCTGTTTTTTGGCGAGCCAGCGTAAGAAACATATTTGATTTTGGTAGTGGTCCAAAAATAGACGTTTCTTTTTGATTGTATTATTTCAGCAGATTTTTTTTGCAAAGCAAGTAATATTTCTCATACAACATTAAGTACAATTTAATTGTTTTCTTACGATCGGAATACGTTGATACACTTCAGACAATTAAGCGCGGTGTAATACGTTAGCAAACGAGTATTAGAACACAATCGCGACTGAGCCCCTTTTCTGTACGACCATTTTTGCAAGTTCTACGCTGTCTAAAGAATGTTCTCCGTAGCTGTCCTTCATAGCTGTTAGTTCGTATACGCTTATTGAATGAAGTCACCATACTAAAGATACATTTTCAATTTTTTTTTTATTTCAAGCTATTTTTTTTTCTATTTCGCTATTTTTGGCGTAAAAACGACCGTCAGCATCATCTGTACTTTAGAGGTCCACTTGTTGCCTACGCGGATGTCTTCCCCATTCACCATATTGGGTCCAAGAGATACATACAATGGCAGAGGACCCGACAGCATCTGTCATTCCTCGAGCAATCTGCTTTCGTTGCTCGTACAGCCTCCTTCAGTCGGGATTATTTCTTCTCTCCCCTTCTCTTTCCTAAAAGACTTTCTGTACTAACCGCCCCTGTTCCGTCGTAGTCCAACTATCTTTGTCGAGAAGGGAAACACGATCTAATCCCGCATTTCGGAGGATTCATCCGTACGGGTCAAGGCCGCTTTACAAGAAGTCCTTGCTGCCTTCTTTCTATCTAATGGATCGACAATGTTCTTTCTGGTGAAGGTTAAACGTATTTTGTGAAAGTAATAGTAACAGCAGGAGCTGTGGCAGTGTTAGATGCAGTAAAGAAGAGCAAAGGTTTTTGGCCGTAGACCTTTTTCAAAGACGCCTCTATACCAGACGCATAGCATCCCGTACAGCAGCCAAGGTAGACTGTCGTTGTACATGCCTTTATAATGAGAGTTCCTCCCGACAGCTTTCCCCCGACGGCCCTTTGCTGGCCCCCGTATTTTCCTCTCCAAAAGTCGTTCCGTATGATGAACAAAGCGCTCCCGTGAAACCGAACACCTCAATTCATCTTTTCAAGCGAATATTTTGTTAGCATTTTAACAAGCAACTACAACAGGGCAAGTTGCTTTGAAAAAATCTGCGTGCTTACTAAATGTCTGGCTGGCTGGCTGACTGACTGCGTCTTGCGCTTTCGCGAACTAAATGCACGGTAGCTTTAGTTGCTGTGAAAACAACGGTCACACAACGAGGTCCAAATACGATTGAATACGTAGAAGAAGAACAAAACAATTGAAACCGTGCCCGTAGCCCGATTCTTCCCACCGACAGCGAGTCCCCTTAGGCAAGCCCTCCTATGATCATTCTGTAACGGAATTATGCTAATAATATATATATATATATATATATGTAAATCTTTTTACGATTTAAAAGTCTTCCCTTGTTGTCGCACTTTTGAATGGCTCTTAACTCGTTCATAAATCTTTTATGTAAACACCTTATATTAACAGCTCTAAACGTAGGTTATATTTTATAATATTCGTAACAATTTTCCTTCACCGAAAAGGTCACCCTGGGGAAATACCCCCAGCACTATTATCGCTTATACGAATATGACTCACGTGCATATGATTTCTATGCTACTAAACACTTCCTTCAGCTAGGTCTTCGCAGGCTCCAACAGTCGATACAACCTGCAATACTAAGCATTATATCTTGTTAACACGTTTATGTAACTTTGTACTTTACCTATTCGTTGTCGATAGATCATAGGCGTCTATAAGCCATATTCAATAAAACATTTATTTTGAATCAAGTTCTACTTGATTCAAAATAAATGTAGGCATGCTTGGACCAGACGTACGGCAAGCTAAGATCGAAAGAACCAGGAAAAAGAGTCTGTCTAGCTGCTGTACTGCGCCGTAGCTATCTAGAACTAGCTTGAGCGGCTGGTGTAGGCGCCAGCGCCCTTACTTTATGGGTTACTGCTGGTCAAGCTTGGAACAAAAGTGCGATAATTAACATGGGATCCTTCAAGGAGGG
>NW_019215007.1:0-34614 GCF_002532875.2 Varroa jacobsoni | reverse complement strand
AAAAAAAAAAAAAAAAAAAAAAAGAAAAAATACTAAAGAGAATATTATGCAGAGAAATAGACACTGCGATGTAAGGAAAAGGTCTATAAGGAATAGCCGTAGGTACTTCTGTAATTTTATGGAACATCAGAGGATTAAGATGGCAAAAACGGGCGCCTCCGTTCACCGAGATGTTCATAACGAAGAGATCAATTCATTATTAGAATTATCGCTATAGATTCATTCCAGTCATCGAAGTGACGTTACATAATATGTAAAAACAAGAGTCAACCGTATACTTCCCAGTTCTTTTGGTTTTGGGAAGCAATGCCATAGTTAGCCTACTTGTCTTGTATACAGTTCCTTAGTACTCCAGTAGTTCGGTTATCGTATAAATACTATGCTACGCTTTCTCAAGTCCTGAGTGACTAATCTTTTTGACATGGGCTATTTTTCGTTCTACAACAAACGACAGAACTGTCTCAAGGTTTCAGAAGCCTACATACACAGCAGTATTTTTTTTGACGGTGAGAAAGTTTACGCCAAACCTTCACCCAGGTAGATACGATCTATTACAAGGAGCAGACGTACATTTTTAACGTCAACGGAACGCAAAATAAAGATAAATAATCGATTTCTAACCAACTAAGTATAATTAAACAAAATCACTAGGTAAACGCAATTACTACCTCATCGCAAATCAATATCCGGCCGTAAATATATACATATATACATTAATAGCAGGTCACTGGATTAACGCAGTTTTGAATTATTTCGTTCTTCTTTCGATGCTGGCCGTTCTTCAGCATTAGATAGTTGTCTACGACCATTCGTCACTGGATAGTAGCTCCGCTATGACACACAGATCTGGTCAGCCTTAAGACGACTCCCCAGAGACCGCCGGAACATCTTTCGTGCAGCCGTCGTCGGTGTCATCATCACGATCGAACATAACAAAGCATTATCATATACATAGATGCTGTCAGACAGAGTGAAATGAGCCAAATAAGCACTAGCAGTAGCTAATCACTCGACTTGAAACGAGACAGGCCAACAGGGACTACCCACAGGCTCTCCGCTTGACTGGTTGGTTGTCACGTGTTGATGAGGTAGGGAACTTTCCATCTGTACGACGATGTCATCTGCGGACGCGAACATATGACGACCCAATATGATGCGGTTGTCCATATTCGGGCATCCCCCTATAACCGGCTGGCGAGTTTAGTTGAAATGACGTGACTCACGTATTGTGTGTATTTCTGCACGCACAGTAACATGACCACCGCAGCTTAAAAAAAGGGTGCTTTTCGTTGAAGAGGAAAACCGACAAAAGTAGTCAGCCATGTTTGATATTAGCAGATATGGCGTCAATCAACGGGCGAGCAGTGTGGCCAAGACGATAGTTAGCAATCCCAACGCTAAGCTCAGAATCCAGCTTCGATTCTGTTTTTGTTATCATTCCTAGCTTCTAACTGACAAGTTATCGTAGAACAGCGATATATCGACGCTGATATGTGTGTAATAATTTGAGAAACTGAGGTATGACATCCTACTAAACATGTTCTTCATTCTGTTGCCAAGAGCTGAAAGATAGCTTACCGCTTAGTATTAATGCTTTTCTTTTTGAGCAAGTGTAACAGAGTATGGATGTTTGTACCTTAAAGGTGATCTCCGCAACGTTTGAAGCCCTTTTTAATTTTAGTCGAACCAAAATTATCAAGTAAAGAAACAAAGAAAGCATCCTGCATTCTTCCTTTGCGGATTTTTTGGTTTCTTTTGCTTATCTACAACTAGATAGCTGTAATTATGTATGAACAACATAGAAATGGTAATAGAAGACCAAATAGGACTTGAATGCCCATGAATGTACCTAAAAAAACAGCTGACAATACGCTTTCATCTATTACGTTCTATAACAACTTCTTCGACAATGTTCTAACCTGCCGCACACTGATCCCCTCATCAGTGGGATTAATCTTATCTTCATGCATCATCCGGCCACCAAGATAGTCGGAATTGCGTATCCTTTTATTCGTCTTGGGATAAATACGCGAATCGCGTCCATCCTTCCTGTGGGAAGAAGGCATAGAACTATGAACCTAAATTTATCTTACCTGCACGAAAATGCATCGCCCTGCGTGATTCAATGTAAGTTCAGCGACCAGCATGCAATAAACCGTAAAGTTCTTAGGAACAAACGCTGAAACAGATGCGGCACACACAGCGCGTAACTCTTGATACTTAATTCGATCTTGGCTGATTGTGTAGACACAAGGTTCTGGCTGGTGTCTATTTACTTTGTTTGCTGACTTCGAAAGGAGCGAATTGTACCCATTATGGTGCTGGACAAGATACGCCGTCGAAGAGTCGCGCAGACCTCAACAGGCTCGAGTGAACTACCTAGAAAGGTAAGATACAACCTTCACAAGGTTATGGCGTGGTTCCATAGGCCAATAACAGTCACGTGCAGTGATGGCGTGTGGGCGATGATCATGATATCAGCTCGCTCATTACTATTATGAAGTGTACCTGTTAAAAGCTGGATGAATGAAATAGCTTGAATGGATAGTATAGATTTGTTTCTCAAATTTTTCTTTCTTTTTCAGCTATTTAAAGATCCATAAGAGGCTTTTGTTGTTTTGATGGCAATAGATATGGTGGAGAATTGGTATTTAGTAGAAATATTACTAAACATACCTTTCCAAATATTTGAAGAACTATTATAATTACTACAATGCTTTTACAATGAACTTGATCAGTTAGTGTACTTTTGTTTAGCTCCGCATAGCTATGCATGCTTGATTAATCAAAGGAAGTTCTGCCTACCAGTGTCATCGTCTTGCCGAAATGCATTGAATACTGGCGAGATAAGTTTTGAACTCAATCTATTTTACACGCTGCTTTACGGCGTCTTTCAGCTCTCAGTGATCCCCCGTCACCCCTGATGCGATCCGGTTTGGTGCTGAAAAAAAAAAAGCTGGAATCCAAAGTACAGCGGGTAAAGGGCCTGCAAATTTTACTATTAGCGTTAGCCAGCTTTCTATAAGCGGCTGAATGGCGCTTTACTCAGTCAAGAAGCTGTTGGCTGATTGCAGTCAATGAGGTGAGACCCATTACAGGACTGGTGATTAGCAACTACGTACTAATGATCGATTGGTCGTGCTGACGGAACAAAGGCGGCTAATTTTGAACTTTGGTACCCTGAAACTGTGGCCCGTTACTGTGGCAAAGCCTACGCATAAGTGTGCTAGGTCTTGGGTGTACGTCAATAATATTTAATTACTTAAAATGTTCGTAAAATAATCGCACGAAGATTAGGCTCACGTAGCATCAATGGCGTTCTATAGGTCTGTTGAGTTGTTTCAGCTCTCTTCTTTTCTTCCTGTTTTCGAGAAGCTGATAATATGTATAGCCTCGAAAATATTATAATAAATAGTTCGATTGAAACGTGTTGAGCAATATCATCAATCCTAAGTGAAGAAATAGTTGAACTCGACCGCTAAGTAAGTTCTTTCGTCGTCAAGTGTGTACCGATCGAAGATCTCAAGGAACTACAACAACGAGCTTTTCTTTCTTTTCGCTCATACAGGTATTAGGGGACTTGTAATCAACAAGCCTTTCTGCGAAGAATTTTCATTAATGAAAATATTTTGTAAAATTAGCTGTGCAGATAAATGAGCGGACGCACATATGATTACTAAACGGCTTGTTCACTGAAACTTTTCGCCGTATGCTTTGTCAATTTCACTGCGATGTTAGCTGAAACAGCATTCGTTCGTTATTCTGGAGAACAAATGAGGAACGATCTGATAAAAACTAGCATGATTTTGTAAATATGCTGACCTAAGCAAGACAAAGCTATTGTTATGTATCAGACATATTATGGACCTACCTGATAAAAAAAATCGTATTTATCTTTATATATATATATAGACGTATCCTGGTGTGTTATAATTTACAACAATACAGTAATGCTTGGTTGTTTTAATTATAAATGCTTCGATTGATGACACAGAACTGTATAAACCTCCTCTTTTTGGTTTCATAAAAATATGCTGGAGCTGAAGTGAGAAGGATACTGAAATTTGAGTTTTTTGAAAAATGCCTATAGGATTTTTTTCTCGCGGTTGTTCTACTGTTCGTATGCGTCCTACTCAGCCCTTTGGGTCATTCTATGATTTTGAGCAGGATTCTTGTATTTTTGTAAATGTACACAATATGGTAGTAAGGGGTCACTGGGGAAAACTTTTAAAGCCAGCGCGATCTTCACACTGTTTCTTAGCTGTAGGCAAACAACTACAGGGTTTGTCAGACAGTAAAATCTTTAGTAGGGAGGCAAATTTCTAAAGGTTCAAAGCTATCTGCTTGCCACACACACCGCGTAACACAATTTCTAGGATGAAGTGATTTATTACTGTTATCTCTGATTTATCAATATAAGTTGTAAACAAATTCCCTTATACTACGCACTATGCTTATTTTGAATACACCATTTGTTAAACCCAGCCAGGTAAAAATCTTCGTCAGGCGAGGGGTGATATACCCTCAGAGAGCTGAAATCAAAGATGGGAATGATTTAAGGCTTCCATGATCGGCCTACAGAGCAAATTCAATCCAAAATAGTAGCCTAGACACAGTCGCGCCTATAAGCCATCGTTGCATGTAAGTGAAATTGTACTCTACAACGTGGTGACTGATTTTTTTTATCTGCCGTTGCATTTTTTTCTACTGTTGTATCGACGGAGGCGATAGTCGGTCAAAAAGTCGGCCAGTACTTTTATTGATTATACCCGCTCTTGTCGGTTGCTATGTTATATAGACGAAAAGGACATTACTGAAGGATATAGGTTCTACTAACCGGTACTCAATTGCGCGGCCTCTATGGTGAAAACGTTAAACAGCATCAACGACGTCGTTAGATATATGGCTATTTTCTATTGACATCTGCCATAACATTGTCTCTTCTCTCATAGCATCCTTGTTACTGACTGAGATAGCCTGTTATGCACCAGAACGCCCAGAGAGGCCGTTGACAGGCTTAAGGAAACTTAACCACCGTTCAAAAAGTTTTTTTGATATGGTTCTTTTCAATAGTTGTAAATAATAAAGAGTTAAGCTGTATTTAGCGAATACATAACTTAATCGATCTTTTGTAATAGTTTTCGGAATAGCTCTCCTTAAGTTTATTTTGTTACTGTAACAACTTCATGGTAGTGGTTGGCTTTAATAAAACAAATAGATACACTTCGGACCTTAGGAACCAGCCTGTGCTACCAAACTTAGGACTAGACTAACCGCCAAACAGGCGACTGACTGGCATAAAATGGGTTACCTCCACGTTACCTCGTTTTTTACTAATTGCGGGTAACCTGGTTTTAACCACTGGAAAGAGTTGATGCTTGATGCCTCTAGCCTTGATGAGTTTAGCTGATGATCGCACACCGCTCGTAGTAACCTATGTAAACATTTATGTACTTATAAACGGAACACTAAAGTAGTTTGCAAGCTGAAACATCACCTGGTCAAGGGGCCAATTGCCGGGAGATTGCCGGTAGCAGCATTCGCTGCATGCCACTTCCGTCACAGAACAGCTTCAAATCGTCGTTCCTGGAAACTTGTGTAGCAGAAGCAACGCAAGCAGGCAGATAGAATCGCGTATGGTAATTTGTGCTTTGCTAAACTTCTGCCGACTTGTAGCCACTGAAAACCAAGGAGTGCGAAGAGAAAATAGTAGAGTAACTTTTCATAGAAAGGGAAAATAGGTACACTGAAACATACTAGCGTCAGCTAATGTAGCTGACTCACGTAATAGCTTACCTTTGCACCTGTTTCGCAACGGCCGTGCAACGGAAGATATAGTTGAGATAGGGTGGAGTACGTGACTATCCGCCCTTCTGTGCAAGAATTGTATTGGATATAGTAGAGAATGCTTGTGATCAGGCATAGAACGTGGGCTGAAATAGCAGCTATACTCTGCTATACTAAGCATATTATAGCCAGTTACAACACTAGTGATAATTAGCAACTATGGCGTTGTCCTCAGCGTTTCCTCGCGCTGCAAAAAACTCAAATATAGGATACATTAGAAATACTTATATATCCATTTATATACTTTATGTATTTTGTTCGATTCGATAACATTGTCAATCCTATGAGCTGAATAGCTATTGGAGCTCAGCATGTCACCTGCACTAGGTGAACGTGAAGCTAACCATTGGAAACTGCGATTCTTCTTATTCCGTTGGCTGTATTAGCAAATCAGCTCACGGATCATGTATGCATGTTGTTTCACTCCTTTGATCCTATGTACTTACTACCGATTAGGGAATAAATAATCCTCACAAACTCTAAACCATTATTATCCTGTATGTATTATAAACCATTATGATCCCAATGTATTATGTTCATTACTACCGTAATGAGCATAATACATTGGTATATAGTCTTCAACGTCTACCAATCGAGCTCATTTTTTCTGGCGATATCAGTTTTAAAGCCCCTATTAGCATAAATCGTACCATTAATCTTTCGCATTACCTAGGTCTAGCATAGACTAAAAAACTAGCGTCTTCTTTACGACAGTCATTTAATCTATGAAATTCTGTTACAGATAGGTGAAAAGCGAGAACATTTCAAACTCTACTAAGTTCCCCGTAACACTGTCGAGCTGCGTGCGCAGCTATATTGTGCCTGATCTGTACATACGAAGAATCATGTTGGTGTTATGGATTCAAGATCTTTTTCATCCTTTGCCAGCCAGCTCTTTAAACACAATGAATCCAGACATAGATAGATGATCAGGACTCGCGCACAAACGGTGTTGACCTCTTCGTGGAGAAGAGCATAAGGGTAGGTATGCGTATTATCGACCACATTCTTTACCGCGATCTTTTACGCCCTCTGCTGCCCGTCCCCATTTTGCTCTCTTTTTCATATCTTTCGCAGGAAATTCACATCTTCCGGCCGTCCTCGCGTTAGACAGACCCCACAAAGAAATATCTGTTAGCCATTAAATTTACTATTCATTTATCCATTTGTTGGTTGGGACGTCATCTGCTTCGATGCGTTCCTTTATCTATTCAGTTGGTTGTTAGGCAGGCTGCAGCAGCAGCGCCAACATACCAGGATCAGTCGTGGTTCGTCTTCTGCGCCGCGTGTCATTCATCCCTCGATACAAAAACGGCCTCATTCAGTCCCCGACTTCCACCGCCACCTCCCTTTCATCAGACATTCCGTTCTGTACTCCCTCCATTGGACTTCGCCAGATCTTAGCCTGGTGTAGGGTTTGGCGTTCATATCCTTCCTACGCTGTGGTTCTTTCTATGCGACGAAGAGGGCCGTCCTTGCTAGGTTCCGCAACGGTGCCGCAATCACGCATGGCTACATAGTTTGGTGTATGTTTGCAGGTTCATGCACACTTGTATATGCATATGTTCGGCGGTCAGCAGACAGGCCAAACTTCTTTGCTCTGTCCTGCAGGTTTTTGGGAGATGATCCATTCTCATGCCTGGGGTACGTCTGTTTTACTAGGTATTTTATGTTCAGCCGCATCGCTGATGGAGGAGCAAAACTGAAGTTAGCAAAACAAGGAAAGGGGCGAAAGTTACTTTAATTTAGCGAGAAAAAGGCTTTACTAACTGTATCTGTTTAGCACTGGTTACGATGTTCACAACACTGAAACTCGAAGTAAAAAAGTGTAGGTGGCTGTGTCAAAAGGCGAGGGAGCTTCTATAGTTGTCGTCGTCTCCTACGAACGTCAAATTCTAGAGATCGTTGCCAATGTTCCGAGCGACAGTAGGTGCTGTTCAAAGTCCTTTTTTATGTATTCACGCATACACAAATGGACCTTGTTCGGCGGTAGCGCCGGCAGTGGCTGAAGCAGCGCCAAAGGACACTGCGTGACCATTAGGAGTACCGCATGGATGGAGTGAAAAGTGTCACGAACGTTTGATTTGCAATGAATTGGATGGCTGAACGAGGTCGTTAGAGTGGCAAACGAAGGAATGGGCCTCTAGCAAAGGTGATGGCCTTTGGAAGGAGGAAAAACGAGAGAATAAAATACTTTTTTCCTCTGAGAGCGTAGAGAGCATATTACGCAACAGTAGAACCGATAGATGCTAAACTTTTGGTCAGTGGCTGTGGTTCCTGTTCCAATGGATGTCCATTGGAGGATCGGAATCGAGTGTAAACTTGAGTGTAGTTGAGAGCCTCTTTCTTTCTTGTCAACAATATTAGTTAACTTAATGAAGCACTCAGTGCGGTCAGAGATGGTTTGTTGAACTGAATCAAGGCTTATAATAATTAAAAACTGGTATATAATAATACCATATTCCCGATCCATTTTAGTGGTGATATGACTCGGTTTCTAAGGAGAAGGAATCTACGTATTTCGTTGTTGCTAATAAGAAAGACAGTGTTTACGTATGAGGACTATGAGACTATGCACACAAGCGAAAGTTGACATCAAACTTCACCTGTTAATAAAGGAAACCATATTCAAGCTTGATACACAAATACTTAATCACTTATTCATAGTATTTTTTTTGTAATAACTTAATTAGTAATTTCCTAATATTTTCACTGTGACCACAGGCCACTATAAGGCACGTTTATCTTTTATTCAGCTTGCTAATAATGTCCATTCAAGAACTTCGCCCTACGAAGGTTTTCATCGTTTAAAGAAATTTCTTCCGCGATGTACGGATTTACTCTTAGAAGGCCATTTGACGCAAATATGTTCACGGACCAACAACTATATCGCCATCGAAATTTCTAAGAACGTGGACCCTCATGAGTATCACGTGCGGATCTCTTAGCGTTAACCGTACGTCCTGCATGTGTCTATTCCATAAGGTATAGATTAGCTATGGTATGTTTCCGTTACCTGTTTCTTATAGAGCTCGTACAGTACAGGCTAGTACAAATGGGTAGGCCGTGCTGCAAAGTTGGTGAAACTTACGTCAGCCCCTGTAGTTCCATATACGAAGCTTACGAAATCTACCACCAAGCGTGTCTTTCGAGGCAGAACGGGGTACAGAGTATACAACTACGTGACGCTATAACAGATGGGCTCGGCATTCTAATAAAAATAACCATTCGTCTGCTGGAGTCAACGCTACTATTACCCCTGCTTTGGGCGGTGTCTCGACGTTATCGTACGGTTGTGGCTGCTGATTCTGTCGTCGTGTTTCTTGCTGCTGTCGTAGAGGCTGAAGAGTGTCTTTAGACAGCGCATTAGTTATTGAACGTCGACGAGGGAAAAAATAGATAATGAGGATGAAGATCCAAGGAAAGCAGGGGAATGGAGAAGAAAAAGCAAAGAAGCGGGGAAAAATGAAAAAAGAAGAGAGAGAAGGCGGTACTGGTGAACTCGTGTTCAATTTGCCCGATTAAGTTCTGCCTGAGAAGGGAAAAGATCTCTTTTTTGATGTCTCCATTCGTTGAGTCTAGTTTTGCCGTACAAAGCTGCCTGAAGAGCTGGTGATTTAAACAAGACAAAGTATTTTGCTGCCAGAATGGACCTGGGTCATTTTCACCAGTGACAGAAAAAGCAGTAATAAATTACGTTCCTTTTTACCGTTACGTGTATGTAATATTTATTTAGGGCGATTTAAGCTTGTGCGTTTTGTGTTTTATCTTGTTAACGTATGTAGTGGCGTTCAATATATTAGTGAAAGATACAGACGAAGTATAAAATTTTTCAATGATGAGGTTGTAATCGATAGTGATAATTTGGTCGAAATTGCATCAGGCATTGCATCATAACGGTCTAGTGTGACGTGTGGTACAGCAAGTATGGCCAGCACAGCAATGAATCAACGGTCAACTTTTATCAAAGTCAGATCCTTTCAAATATTTCCTCCCCTAAAACAAAGCGGCGAAACTATTTCTTATTTTTTTTCTTTTTTGAAAACCCTGGAGGGAACCAGGTTTTTGGTTATTGCAGTTCTATAGCCGGAACCTGCTTCTCTCCAGATCCAAAAAACGCCAGTGTAGCGAGCAAGACAGAGTCTTTTAAAGGGCTCCTATGTGCCTGATGACTGCAGCGCACCCCCCTCATTCAAATAGCGGGCAATACCGAAATGCGGCTGAAATAAGTACTAAAACGATTAGTGAAGTGGCACGACTTCCACTGCAGACCCTGCCCCTGCCCCCACCCCCCGCTTAGTCTTCTGCCTTCATTTATTTCCGTGTAAACATCAAGCGGCCGCATCTACTTTCGGCCCCCTTGTTGTTCGCTTACAGCAGCTTCTGCATCACACCACATCGATTTTCGATCCCTTACTGTCACCAGCTTTGATATCGGAAGCTTTTGAGGCCTCTTAGACAGAACGAACGCCGTAGTGGTGTCCCGTGCCATGCGTACGACGCAGTGTACGTAACGGCCAGGCATTTCGCCCCAGCCGGATAATCCTGGATGGCGTGTTATGGCACAACATGTGAAAACTATGGCCCTCGCCAGATTGTGTTCAGTTACACTGTTATTTCGATTGGCTGGAATTGGAGGTCGAAGGAGAATGCAGAGGAAAAACTTTTCTGTTCCACAAAGCTAGTTGTGAAACCGAAAACGGGGCAAATGGAATGACTAATAATATCCAATAGGCGAAAGCAATTTTCTTGTGCAGGGAGTTGATAGCTATTGGATGGGCTACAATGTTGTCATGTAAGCGTAATATACCAACCGCTAATTACGAAGATATCAGATCGCGTTACAGAAATGCCTTTGTCATACTAAAATTTAAAAAAAAAAACTGTTGTAGGCTATACGGACCGTACCGTGCATTATGTGAGACCAAAAAACAATATTCGTTTTTTTTGATTGCTTAGCCTGGCTTAATTGCTTATTAACGACTTCGTAGAGATAATAAGACTCAATTATGTTACGGTTCGACATTGTCGCAGCTTCAGTAATAATTAACAGGATAATATATATACATATATAATGGATAACAATAAACGCGATAATACGGCGCGCTGCAATGATAATTTTGTTCGGGACAAGAGAGTTATATCCCAATATCACTCGTGCGTACAAGTTACCTTCTGTAGAATCTAAATCGAATACCTTTAGAGTTTATATTTTACTAAATTAATGGAACTACAAACGCAAAAATATTTTTTTTTTTAGGGGCAAAAATAAATATGATATTGTGAAACATATTGCGATCATCTAAGGCCGAAACAACGTCTCAGAAATGAACTACTTTTAAGAAACATTCTCACGACCACTACGTGCGCACGATGCACGTGCGTATTAATATGCAAAAGTAAGTAGGTTTCTTCAAAAAATCTACTGGAAGTTCAACCAGAATCACAACGTTAGAATTATATAGTAAAGTAAACAAGTTATATTATTTCTCATTATTTTTTCGTTGCCGCTAACGCGCTTAGTTATACACATATAAAGCCCAATCTATCAATTTTATGTTAGTTAAAAAGGCTCTAAAGAACCTTATTCTATTGTTAAATTGTTTGAGGTTTTTTATAATTCAGTTGATTGAACATAAGGTCTTGCCGACTTTAGACAAGACCTATTTGAGACTTCTTGCATTCAAGAGAGTTCCATTATACATAAAAGCAATCACAGTGCACGAAGCATAGCTTTATAAACATTTATCTAATGCATTATATATCAAATGATAGTTGTTTAAAAATCGACGGTGACAAATTAACAGTCGTCGTTTCAGCAAATCCATAAAGATGAGTAGACAGTGCGAGAAAGACGACTGGTTTGTGCCTGATCTGCGCGACCACTACTAACATATTCATGGTGCAGTCAGCCTATTTGTAACCATGAAGATCACTATCAGTAATTCCACTAATCCGTGTTGCTGGACCTTCACAACTAGATGACCTCGTGCCGGTAATATGCTTGCATTATAGCGATATCTAACGATTAATCTTGAAATCCATCTTCATCACGGTCCGCTTCTGCCGGATTTTCTTCGAATGCGTTTGCAGCTCTGAAATACTGTATTCATAAGCGTGGTTCCAAACGAATATCAGTGTATTCTATGTAGATCCTCACCGTTGTGACCATTGAAGTTCACAGAGTACAATAATAATATGTCAATGATTCAAATGTGTACGTACTTGCGTTCGATAATAGTACAGATAACCTGTCTGCAAAAAAGAATTGGTTTCAAGGGATTTCATACATGGCTGAAATTTTAAATAATAACAGTGAGAATACTGATGTATACGAGGCCTTAAATCCTCAACGTAGTATATGTATAATTACATTTTTTCCGTTTTTTTTTGTTTCACCTTTGCTAATTTCTCTAAATGGTTCCGCCGCATCCACGCAGGAACGAACAGAGGCCTAAGTATAAATCATTGAGGTTTTTATCACTTGAATGTCGTCGCTCAGGTAAGATTTGCTAGCGTTAATACTATAACGTTACATATTAACAACATCTTAAAATCGATTCTTAGAGCTTTTCAAGCACCTTTAGCAGGACCAAAATGAAATATATACTTTTGCAGGAGAAACTGCTTAAGAACAATTTACTTCCAGAATATTTATATCTTTCGTTAGAAAAGACTTAAAGTAATATATCTGGCGAATTTCCCAAGAGCCCCAATTTCGTTTTTTTTTTTCTAAATCCGTGTGCTGCAAACTATCGTTTATGTAAGTGATTCACAGGGCAAATGCCACCAGCACATACATCGCACCATCCAACATTTGCTTGATTATTCGCTCCTACTACGTCAGACCACCTGCCGCTAGCCCTTCGTTTATTCTCGACTTTTGCCAGTTTCTATTGAAAAATCGGTATCGTTGGAATTTCGAGATGACGTCCTTCCGCCTTTTCATATCCTTTTTTGGCCTACATTTCTAACGTCGTTCGGTTACCTATTTGACTTAAGTGTACTCGCCTTTCTCACTCCACATAATATGCACTATATGGTGACCTTAATGCCGCAGCCTCCTTGCCATAATGTCTTTCTTGTAATGTAAAGCTTCCGTCTCGTGCTCACCTCAAACCTACGCCATTTTGCTTGATTTTAATTTCTGGAAGAACTCTGACCGACAGAGGGAGCTGTGGATGCAGCCCCTTGCTTGTGTGGTCCTCGCTGCCAGCAGTTCTTGGCTGGAAGCGCTATCCTTGCTATTGCTGCTGTTTCGTTGTTACACAAAAAGAGCCGCAGCGACATCGCCAAGAGAAAAGCTATTCAGGCTCTACTCAACGTCGTTCTTTTTTATGTATCCTTTTGTGCCCAGTGTCTGTACGTTTTACCACTGGCTTCTTTTAGTGAGATGCTGTGCGTCTTCGAAAGTACCAACACCACGGTACGAGCTCACTCAGAGCTTCGACGCCCTTGCCACCACATATCGCTGGCATCGGCAGATCGTAGTGGCAAGCGTGTAGTCGACATTGCTGCAACGTGAACGAGTCCATCTAGAGCTCGCAGAACAAGGTACGGTCGAAGATTGTAGGCAGCGGAGATGGCAAGAGGCGTCCGCATACGGGGTAGGAGGGGTGAAGAAAGCAGACGCCCCGTCGGGAACGCTGAACGGAGAAAGAGGTGGGATTGAATGAAGTAAGGCTCAACACAGCTACCATCCTTGGCACCTTATCGCATCGACCTTTCTTCTTCTTCGTGGCTATCAGCGCAGCAAGAAAAGTTTTGCAACAGCAAGCAGAAGCCGTCACCACGGGCTAGCAGACCGACAAGCAGCGGGAGGCGTTAGGGCAAAGCGGCGCAGTCGTCAACGAGATCAGGGATGACAAGGCAGTTTTCAATTTGTGTCACATTTATTTCGTTCTCCAATGCTTGTGGCCATTGCGACTGCCCCGACTGCTACAACGCTGCCGGTGATGGCCAACGATGCCAAGTGACTGCTGACGAAACCTTCACTACTGTCCTCAGTCCTGACGGTGTGTTGTGTGATCTGTCTTGGCGTACGAAAGAAAAAAACGAGAAGTCCAAAAGGCGAAAAAGGGACGAAGAAGCGACGTCAAGAAAAGACACAGCAGCGAATGTAGACCGCTCGCTTGCTCGATCGTTACTGTGGGCCGGTGAGGGCCTTTCTCAGTCGTGCGTTGAGGGGTAGGCCGCTTTATCGTGGCTGTGCTCCCTCTTGACTTAGATATGATGTCGGCCTTTTTGATCCTATATGTATATGTAGGCCTATATGTGTAGGTCTTCCAGGGTATATATGCCGACTGTGGTGTAGTAGGGTGGGCGAATTTCTTCTTTTCAGAGGAGGATATCCAATTTGATACTGACAAGGGTTGTCGGTTGAACGTTCCAACGATGTTTAGCGCCAGCATTGGATTACCCAGTATCCCTGGGGCCCAGCCTTGGACTATTCTGACGATGGTCATATTGGCTCACTAAAACGCGTGCAGCGTACAGATAAATATTGTTGGGGCAAAATGGTGTAGGGAGCCGGGTACTACTAGTACAAGGGGCAAATAAATGCAGTATGTGATAGCTGGTAACACAGAAAATGGAAAAAGACCGCCGTCGCGGTATGTAAGCGAATTTCGGAGGGCATTGCTCAAAGTATCCTACTAGCTATGAAGTCCGGTTATCGCTGGCATAGTTGTCTGTGGTACCATGGTACATCTTATAGATGCTGCCCTCTTTGTATTCCTGACGTCGAGTTGACGGAAGAAGAAGCTGTTCTTATGAATGTCGACATCAAGTCGATGGTGGTGCTGATCACGAACCCCACTTACGAGGACAATATTCAATCTGTCCCATCGCAGTTGTTACTAGGAGTCACCGCTGAAACCGTCGACTTCATATTGAATCTATATCATTGCTGAACCGCAATCTGCGAGGTTTGAAATATCCTTTTTGGAAGAGGCAATGTCTTTTTTTGCCGGAAAAAGGATGAGCTCGTCTCGGCTTGCAATCAGTATCGGCCAGTGGCAACAAGCAGACTCAAATGGCCCCTCGGTAAGGCTCTCCTTGAGTTAGAAATAACGGAATGATAGTGTAGGGGCGGTTTGCGATGCTATCGAAGACGAATGTGGCCCCAGAACTCACCGCGTTGACTCGTACTGTACGACCGTCGCATTTGATACCGGCTGCCGCCATATTTACAGCTGCACCAGCACCACGAATCCATGCTTATCCTATTTGAATCGGTAATTAGTTTTGTTGGCAAATTGCGAATAATTTCTGGCTTTTTTTTTGAGTACTTGCTAATTTATTTAAATGCCTCAATCTGAAACGACGTAAAAATCTGTATCTATAGAAGAATTAAGACACCGTCTAATGCTTTCTGTCAAATGGAGAAATATATAATTGTTGCCTGTAACGTCACAACTTCAAGACGGTGCTAGGGATTTGAGCGAAAATCGATGTGATGGTAAAGGGTCAGTACAGCACATGGCCAGTAATTTCGGTTTAATTCCAAGTTTCCAAGAGCAACTATTTTTAAAATCCAACGTTCGGTTGGCCTAGGAGGCCGGCTGCCGGTTCCAGCAAGCAGGAGCGTGATGGGACATATTACTAACCCGGGAGGTCTCTTGAATTAAAAACAATACCTACGTAAGATTTTGACTGTAAAACATAACGTAAATACTCAACGGTACTTGCGTATAATATCGACTCCTATTTAATCGACGAAAACCTGTCCACTTTATCGCAAGGTTCAAATTCTAATTTGGTAATTTCAAAACGGTGCCATAAAAATGACCACCACTATATAATGATTAATAACGAACGATTACTACTACCTAGCAATGCTTACTACCCAGTTGCTCTCAATTGTATCTAACGCAGTAGCGATTCGTAAACTGATTGACTTTTCCCAAGAGGCGAAAAACTATAGTTTCAGGGGGGAAAAGTCAGCCTTGAGTCATGTCCATAAATTTTTCCTGTATTACGGACGGGTTTGGTGTCCATCTTGCTTTTGATTATCAATTTCGTAACTAACAGCTAACTTAAACAGCCCGGCAAAGGTTAACAAGTTACCGTTGGTAATCAGCTTCGAGAAGCGGGGAAACACCTGACATTATTATAGCTGTCGTTAGCGTTATACGAGTCGGCATATAAAGGTTTTGGGCACAGCTTTCACGTACCGTATTGCCGTTCAACGTTAGTTTAGACGAGCAACCGCTTCTAGCATAAGGCAAAAAAGTCTACGCTGGCCTTCGAACGGAAGCCGCCACGTGTCTTTAAATTTATCAAATAAACATGATACCACTGCAACATAACGGGCATGTAGCAATCGATGCATGAATGTCTGTTATAGAGATTTGAACGGTACGTGTGTAGAAATAGAAAAAATGAACGCAACAAGGAGCATGGTCTTAACGGATGAGAGACGATTAGTGTTAGAATGAAAAGCTAAGCACGCTAGGATTGCCTTAAAACAATATGGCCTTATGTATACATGGTCTTGCCAAAATGACCTACACAAAGCGAGTTGCCGATTTAGAACCCTGTGGTAGTTTGGCCGACCTAGGTTAGAATGTTACACAAGTTACTGCCGTACCCAAAACAGCGGAATTAATAGAACTCCTAACGAAGCGAAAGTCTGACTATTTCAATAAGGCTTATTTCAGGGCCTTTCAAGTAATGTCAACGTGCCCAATAGTTATCTCGATCGACGTGATTATGCTATGCTCCTTTTAAAATCAAGGCCACGGAAAATTACCCTACCAAACAACTGAATATTTTCGACGAAACAGGTAGGATGAAGATTTCTCGACCCATTAAAACATGCCCAGCTTAAGCTGTGTACACTTAGCGGGCCCAAAACTTCGGGATAAAGCTGGCTTTTCAAGATGGGTAAACATACCTATTAGATGGGCCCGAAACACAAATAAATCCCAAGGATTCTCGCATTGAAGGCGACGTATGTAGGGATTTCAACTCATTAATTTAAGGACAGAGGCACGCATTAAGCGTGAAAGATTTGAATTATCAATTAACGCAGCCGTATACATTAAGTGCAAAGCTATCGACACAGAAAATAGTGAAAAATACATGGTAAATGGCAACTGTTAGCAGTAGCCTTTACCAATACCAAATATGTAAAACCACACTTTCTACAAAAGCTGTTAAGCTTTTAAATTGTGCTAACCATATATCCACAGATATCTGAATTGTACGCCGTTCGTGATTCTGCGTGAATGTGTGTATTAAGACAACGTTTTTTCACAGGTAAGTTGTCTGTTTCTATCATTTTATAGAAGGGGTTATATATATTACGATACCATCGCATAACGTTGAAAATTAACACTAAGTAAATTACTTGACGCGTTACTGTTTACAGTACGTCACAACAACGAACTATTCGTACAAACCGGTTAATCTTTCAAGTATCACCAGTGGCTTTAGGACTTCAGCTGTACGTGCAGGACACCTAAAGAACTCATTAATTCTACAGTTGCTGCCGCTGTCACTTGTGAGATAAGTTGTTGTCGTATAAGAAGCCCGTGCCAGAATCTATCTCCGGCTATTTTGTACAGCATATTCTTTGGGTCTCCGTAGAACATGAAAGAGCCTATATAGCAGACCTGTACCTGCTAGTTCGCGGGTATTGTATTTATGTATAATAGACGATGGCCGTCCCCTCACGCACTGTTGGCTTCATATTGGCCTATCACGGCCACCTCCCGCCATCACCAGCGTCCTTCCATTCGTTCTGGTACTGTCTGATCTGTTGTCTTTCGCACAGCAACCGTAAAGGTCATTGTGAGGTGCGACAGCCGCTGTCCATACCCGCGCAGCTAAAACCAGCGAAGAAAAGGGGAAAACGGCAGCTGGAGCCTACGGAGGCCTACCGGCCAAAGAAGAGGCTTAACAGTTAGAAGGTCAATCGTGCGGAACTCGCGGGACCTTGCACCGCTGCCGCAGTTGCTGCTAGTCTACTTGTACGGGTCCTAACCGACCAAATGTCCAAGTGCTCTCATGCGTTGTGTGCTCAGACAAGATAGCCGTCTCGCTCATTGGCTGTGAACAACTGCCCCAAAGGATAGCACTGCAACTGATATTATGAAACTCCTCACTGAGCTGAGTGGCTTTCTGAAGCTCTGTGTAGCTTCACTATGCGGGACATCACCGGAAAGATGTTTGCAGAGACTTCGTCCTGTGCATAGCGCGCAATTTCTCTTAATCACTACAGCGCTTTCTGTCGTGCAGGGTTGTTATACGTGGCTTGCATTGCTGTGATCTTTACTGAAAATGAAATCAGTCCTGAATAGAACCAAACTCTCGGCTGCAACTGTCCAGAAGGAAGTTTTTGTTGTGCCCGTTTGACAGCTAGGAGTTTTTTTTTTTCGATCTGAATGCTCAACAAGCATTATAAGGACGCTATACATATGGTTATAGAATTACCGAAGCTGGTTCGAGTTCTGCAGCTTACTAAGTAAGCAAACGAAAACCTTTATAATAATAATAGGGTGGCAAATGAGCATGGCCCATCGAAGAGCATCGAATGGTACGTAGATAGACTCTAATGTTTATCCTGTTATGCGCGCGTGCTCTTCAAAGTAAAACGTTCGTAACGAAACGTTTCCTTTCTCATACATGGGGGCAAAGAGGGGAGGGGTATTACGGACTGTACAATAGGCCGCATATGGTTCTGTGTGACTTTATGATTAATCGAATCTCAATTATACTAGGAGAAATTTCACCGAACGTACATTTTCAGAGTCTGACGCTCTCTAGCTTTACCCGATTTCGAAATTATTCATTCGCTTACCCAACTCAAAGTACGTGCTGCATAGGTGGCTTTGTTATGTGCTATGTGCGTAAATAAAGCTTACATAGAGCACCTTGATCGACTTCAATATCTTGTACCTCATCCTTTTCACCGGCTATCAGTAGTCGTAATATTTCGTCAAATATCGACATAGGCCAACAATGTCAAAGCATATGTAGAGAAACTAAATACGGCAAACGTATTCTGACTCTTGAAGGTTTAGATTTCTTTAAATAGCAGTAAAGAGCGGAAATAAGTGTCGAAGACATTTGCGACGGGGAGATCACCATTTGCCACGATAATATCGGTGACTCAGACGGTTTTATTGACAAATATAAAAATACCTCGTCATGCTCGATATTATGGTTATAACATAGTATTGTAGATGTATATAAATAGTGTCAGAGAATTATTATTGTTATTAAAATGCTACAACTGTACTGTACACGTAAATCCGCCCTTTACTGCGGTTTATTTTGCCACCATAACAGATGTGAAGTTAAGACTGTCAAGGTATCTTGCCCTGTAGGTATACATATACAGGGTACTTCAAATATATATATATTACCCATTGTTATTGTACAGTGGATATAACAATAGTTAGGATAAAAGAAGTCACGGTAGTGATTATCCATGAAACCAACCCATTTTCCAGTGGTTTCATTGTGGTGAAAATCTGGCCAGATTTTCCACAATGAATCTCAAAGACCAGAGGCATATCATAAATACACTTAGAGGTAATGTGTATTAAAAAATACAATTTAGAGAAATGTTGTTTTTATTATAAATACGCATAAAAGGAATGCTACGACTTTTGCTAGGCATTGCTTCACATATACAGCTCCTTTCAGTATAAAGCAAAGGATGTCTACGCCAAACTTTAAACTTAGACTACCTCACGTGTTTCCACGTATAGATAAACACCCTATCGTCAACCTATTACGGGGCTATAAAAACATACGAAACCCAGAGTAGTTACGATTGTTTTTTCGTCTGCTTGTAGCGACAGTTGATAGTACCGTTACTTTATTCGTAGTACCATTAAACCTTATCAATAGGACCGATGCCCGAGGGAGTCGTTCTCGAAGTCTTTAGATCACTGAAAACCTGATATTTTAGAACATACGACCCGCATCGACCCATAACCTACAACCGGGCACCATTCCGTCGCGTCATTTATTGTTTCATCGTATCATATCAATTCTATGTTCATGCTTACGCGTGCAGACAATTTCCAAATGTAAGCAAGTTCAGTACTGGCAACACCATTCACAAAAACCTAACGATGTTGTCCTCATCATAAAAATGATACTGGCCACATAGTTTGATCTGCCCCTCTGCGGTCACGCGGCTGCGATCGCAATGGACGCAGTCGACCGTAATTTTTTTTGTTTTTGATCTCAATTCATACACTGGTTAGTTACAGCGTCCCTAACCGTCTGCAAAGAGCACCAACCGGTGCTCACTCATAGAAGAACGACTGCATGGGTTGCATAACAACAACAACAACAGAACGCGAATTATAATGATTGCCATGTAGCCATGAAGGATTCAGGAACTATGGGCCCATATAAAAAAAAGTTTTTTTTTTTTTTGCATTCATACAGGTTGCGCAACCGCAGGTCTATATCTTACCAAAGCCACAAATCGGATAGTCAACAAACAATGAAAAGAAACATGGCATATCGCACATGGTGTCGAAGGCTCATGCTCTTCAATGTAGACCTGTTCATGGCGGATATCGGCAGGGGACTGAAGTGGGCTTAATTATGCTGTAAGCTCCCTCGTGGATGACTTGTGTACTAATAGCTCACTATTTAAATCCAGGGTAATTTAACATATAGACAGTAGAAGTTAAGGCTCAGCTACTCCTTGAAGGACTGTAATAGCTGCAGTGAAGTTTTCATGAGTGCTTTCCCAGGTTACTGCTAGCACACGACAGAAACTGGGGCCAACTGCGCCGAATCGACCCGAAGAGATAATAGACTTGTCTCCGGATTTGCAAAGACAAAAAACACGTCTAACCTTGAAGGCACACTGGGAATTCACTGTTCTCGCGGTACGGTCGCCAGATGGCCAGGGCTGCCAAGCACATGCGCCGAACTGGGTAAAGGAAAATCGACCGGGATCGGTGCGGCATTGAAACTCTGCATAGGAACTCAGACGAGGGAACAAGAAACCGATTACACAGAGATAGATATAAGATGATGCTTGACAGTGGCGATCAGCGCTGCTAAAAACAGCTCACCGTGCACTTTTCCAAAGGTCATCTAGCACCAATTCTGGTGGAGGAAGCCGGGGGAAGTGAGAGGTTAGAAAGAACATTGGGGTCAATGTAAGATACGGTTCATATTAAGCGTTGTTTGTTGTCTCCGTCTATTGTAGTCTCGAGACAGGAAATACATTGAAACCAGTGTCTTCGTACAGCTCGCTAATGGGTCACCTCTTATTGGGCTGACACGTACTAGTAGTCGTAGCTAGTAATAATAGCAGCTAAAATGCCTCTTGTCTCTGCTATCGTCTATTAGACAATAATATCAACCTGAATCGAAACGTGATTGAATACAAATCGTCTCCAGCCTCCGAAGTTTCGTTGGTGTTTGCGTTTTCTATATCTGAAAATTTGTTAAAAATCTGTCCAGTTTAGTTTTAAACATTTTAAATGAACAATGACAAATTCAGCGAGATCTCATTTTATATCGGTGATGTTGACTATAGGTGTTAAAAAAGTGTTACGCCTATAAGGCTTGCCAGCAGCTTGTAACGGTGTTCCTTTTCAGGAGATGCCCTTGACACCTTTTTCGTGTACATTATAATAGTTTCCGTGTTTTTTTTTTCATTTATTTAAGCCGTTGGACATTACCTAAGGCGGCAGGTTCTAAGCACGAAGCAGTGTTCACGTTTAAGTTAGAACCTAGACCAAGACGGCATTTGTATATTATAGAGACAACAGAGCTCTCTCTATTAGCACGTTATAGCAAAGCTGTGCTAATGTATGGCTGTACAGGTAGAAAGAGTTTTTTCTTGTCTTTCGACAGACAATAAACTATGTACACGAGTGACCTCCATACTGACGTATTGCCATAATATCAGTGATAAGCACAGTGGCATCCTATTGGCCACCAACAATGCCGTAGAACCAAGAATGCATACTCTACTATAGTTTTACCAATGCACCCACGTTAACGTTGGCCAATAAAAAGATCATTGCATATGTCATCTTCATCAATCAGAAGCGCCCCCGTAGAGGACAAAAGACGAAAAATAATGTGTGGATATTTCTGCTTCGAAGGACCTCGTGAAGCATGTTTCGAATAGTTCGCTTGGCTGTATTGCGTTACAAATGGCGCTTTTTCTCCAATCAGAAGAAACTTCCTAAGGAAGTTTTCCTGCGGTCGATACAACGTCAGTAGTAATTTGGGCCGATAGCCAATCATCCAACAGCAGTACAATAGTACGGCATTACTTTACTGCCTTGTACGAATGTAAATGTAGTTTTAGAAAATTGAATCGTTTCGATGGCTCCAGGCAAACTTAGTATGGCAGCAGCAGAGACAATTGTTCTCAAACGTCGTGTACGAGCTATTTATGTTAGTTTCTATGCGTGTGCCTGTGTAGGTGTCTCGGCGTATTCCGATCACTTCTGTACAGCGGACAGAAGGGGACAGCAGTAAAATAAGACGAAAACAAGCAGTTACCAGTGTGTAGCCGCTGTGAATGGGCATAATTTCGAAAACGAGACCACGTGAGCTCCTCCATGTATCTAACATTTAGCAGTGTCGGATGGATCTGTGCCACCACATATAATTCATATGCGTTCGCGAGAGCGCGTTCACAAAGCCCTTTTAATAATGGGATTAAGATGAAACGAAAAAAAAATGTAGTTAAAAGACAAATTATACATAATTATATTGACGTATGTGTGATGTTTGTATTTGCCATCAGGAGAGTGGAAATATGGATAGAAATCTACGGAACTGGCGTGCTTGATAAAGGCAGGATAAGCGAAAAGCTCAATGAAGATGGTCTAGCTATAAGGAGTGCCTATGCAAAGTGCGGCAAGACGTAAATCACGACCAATTGCGATTTGTGCTGAAATCTCTTCTTGTCAAGTCTATCGATGTAGCCCTTTTTAGCAAACTGTCATGTACGATAGGTCTTTAAAAGACTTGACTAAGACCTAATCAATGTGGTTATTTGTTATGGAACAATGTGAAAAGAAGTGGACAAAATACATATTCGCATTAAATCTAGGAAACAGTGATTACGATTCAGTAGCCCTAACGTATTAACAAGATGACGGTGGAACCGATATTATATGACGTCTCTATCCAGACGCTACGCACTGATTAATCTTCGAGGCTCGTAGAAGACCATTTTTTCCTAATTTGGGTAATGCATATCGTCTATGGGCATGTCTGCTGGCGTTGGAACGAAGCAGAATAGCCTAAAGCAACGGGAAATCTCTTGGCTGACCAGCAGTGTGACAGATTACCTTTTCGAGCAAAGTTTCGCAATACGGCAGGCTGTCCTTGGACCTCAATCGCCAATGGCAGCAAAGCTTGAGGCGTTTGCCTGGGTCTTTCGGAAGTTCCCTTGAATAAGGCGATACATTGGACGTTCGTGGCTGTTGTAAATTTTTTGATGGTTTAAAGCACAAGTTGCACAATGTTCTTAAAATTGTTTCCTATTGTTAAAACTTTTCGTTTCACAAAGGGATCTACACCTTCTGCATTAGTTTTCGATGTTCATGAAATCATCGGCGGAAGTACTATCTGGAAGTTTTGCAACCTTTATAGACCTGAGATATTAGAACGAATAGCTTAATATTAGTTAAGAGGAGTTAACTTACATAAAAGGAATAGTTAATAGGTTCATACATTACAGCATCTCATTTATCAGTGTCCGAGCTAATAAATGTTATAAATGAACAAACAAATCTACATTCTACCAGATTCATTTGATCTCTATACGCTAGGAAATTAACTGGAGATATTACATATTATTTTCCTATATAGATGACAAATAACAAACGTTACCTTCATTGTTGTAAGCATTGCTTTTCCCTTTTCTGTCAGCACGAATCAAAGTTTATGTCTAACTTATTTTTTTAAACCAAAGTAGGGGGAACTAAATGGAGGATGGTGCATTCTACCACTGTACCATTGCAAACACAGCACCAACTATAGGTGCTTGGCACCTGGCTGACAGTCATTTTAGAGTGCCTTGTAGATTTCGGAGACGCTGCGGAAACTGTAAGATGCCCAACTCGATCCCCTGTACCCACGCACAAAACACAGTTGATGCTTTGCAGTATTATATTTTATTCTTATAGGAGATACCTCTCGTTTCCAAAACAAATCCTCGAGCGATCTGGTCATCCTTGCTGTGCCAGTAAAAGCCCCATTTGTCCACGGTCAAATTATACGCTACAGAGGTGGCAATGTCACTGTCCTCTTCTATTACGAACTATACGCTTCTACCGTGAACTATTCACTTCCGCTGACGTATCCCATTAGACCTTCTGGATGGTCGAGTTCGGTGCGTTGAGCCCGGTTCAATACTTCGAAGTTACTGGTTTTGGTAGGCCTCGTCGGCTCCCGGGAAGATCACAGATGCGAAAGCGACGAGCATGAGAGACGAAGTCAGTCACTGCGTGCGTCCCAGTTGATGCTTTCATTGTGGTGCAGCGCGCAACGGTAGCAGAGCCTGGGGTGTTTGCCTGGAAGTCTAAAAGGGCCCAGTTAGCACTGCAGCCAGGAACCGCTAGCGGCTTGTTTGTTTGAACAGATCGGAACAACTCTGGGGTTAAGGTCGGGAAAAGGGCTTGAAAGCAGTCGAGTTCTGATAGAAGGTACAGTAGAGCTCGTCAGCTGACTTTCGCAAGAGCGAGTCAGCGGTTTCATCAATTACCCCGGAGATCACATGAAACGGAGAAAGGGAGAGCGCGGGTTAGCAATGGGGTATCGAGGCCAGCAGTCGGGAGCCTTAGCAACATAAGACCAGTCTCAAAGGGAGATGAACATGAGCATCGAGTTTCTGTTCGGCCTCGAGGGATTTGCTGGTTGAGTGGCGCTGCTGCAGGCGTTGTCCCTCAGCGTAACTTTCTTCACTGAATGAGTTCTTAGCTATGCGCCAGTACCGTCGGATCACTGGGGGTGATGTGAAGCAAAAGACTTAAGTAGGTCAAAACAAATCTGTTTTAGTAGAGGGTCAGTGAGTTAGAGAACCAAAAATAACGCGAATGAATACTAGTTTATCTACTTCGACCCAAACAGACCAATGGGCGCCCTTTGTAATTATGAAAATGTAGTAAGCTCTGCGAGTCACGTTCGAAAACAGAGTAAACGCAATAGCGATGAGTGGCGAGATAGTTTTGCTGACAAGATTCTTAGCCATCTTTTCTCCCTGAGGAGAGTAACAAGCAGGATGCAAAAGAGCGATATCTTCATGCTACATTTGTACATTTATCTATGGCTTGACAAATGATCTTCAATTTTGACGTGTATCACTGTTTTTGTTTCCCGTACTCGTACGACGAGCATCCCGGTAAACTGTTTCTTGGTAGCAGCGTTTAACGATCAGAGAAAGAGTAGGTCGTTGATGTGAGTTGAAGATGACAGGGTAGGTGTAAAGTAGTGATTTTTGCGAAACTATTCACAATTTCTAAAGCATGTCAACATTAATGAACAGATATCACAAATAAAACAGAGGATTACAGAAATGTCTTAACTAAAGTCTGAGCTTACCTATTAACGTGGTGATAATTGGAAGCTTGATTGAAGAATTTTGATCAAATAAATCAAACAATAATTGGGTGGTCGCAGTCCAATAGGTGTTTTGTATTTGAGCAAGAGTCGCTAGTGGATAAGGACTTAGCAACGGATTGGCATTACATACAAGCTTCGATATGGGCTTTATATGCAGATGATCTTCATTTATATTCGAATTATTAATTGTAATTAGTGATTTTTTTAAGTATACAAAGTGTGACAGTCGATCGCAACGGGAGATCAGAAAATATGGGACAGAAATCAAACAACGACTGCAAGAAATGAATAAGAAAACTGCGACGTTTCTATATAAAGAGAACCGGATAATTGTAGCGGGTTAACTATAGGCTTAGCTGGATCCAGCCAATCATTTAAACAGGCTAATGGAATAACTGTAAAAGCAAAGCTCGAGAGAATTAGAAGAATAGAATGACTGCAGCCGGATGGCTGCGATGAGATAACGTCAGGAGCAGAAGTTTGAAAAAACCACGATCAGATACTTATAAAGATTCGAGTTTGCAATGGAGACATTGTTCACGATAAGTTGGATGTGATACAAATTGAATTCGTTCACGTTAGAACAGATTGATGAAGTAACTGTCGCAAGGTCATAGGGTTGTTGAAACTTGCTAGTAAAAGAATACCACTGGTGGAATAAGGGGAAATAATTCCCTCGGTCTGGAGCGCCCCATAGCTTTTCTGTTCTGGCATCATTTGTAAACTACTGCGAGAAGCGATAAAATGCGCACGCTCGACGTCCTGGCCGAGTAGCTTTCATATGTCCCACCGGCGCCGTTGATAACACGTTCTCAATATCCATCCATTCATCCATCATGGATTCATGTTGCAAAAAAACCTTTGCGTAAATGCCCACTTTCGAGTCATGATAGCTATTGGCCTATGATAGCAGCCTTGCTACAGATGCAACCGTTCATCAAAGCATTATAGGTGGAGATGTCTACCTGTAAGAAGGGCGTATCAGCTGGTGTGTACCTCTAACTATAGCTATCGTGAGGCTGAACGTAACATAAACGGATCATGTCAATTAAAAAAAATGACAAAACAGGCATGGGTCAACCATTGTTCGGAATTCAAGTATACATACGACCGTACACGTAATAGATATAGGTGCAAAATGATTATATACAAATTTCACGTTAGGTGTGGTAACTTTAGTCAACAGACTGTGGCGGTGGCCCAAGTGGCCTGAATAACTGACCTTACTTTATAGGAATTTCGTTATAAAAATTTAGGATTGAGGCTGAATTCAAGCAACAGATGCTTGTCTAGCCCCGTTCAAATCCTGCAATGGTTCCCTTTAATCTCGTCGTTGGTTGTTAGAGGTTTGTTATTAATATAGTATGTTAGTAGAGGCCTGCATGCTTTACAAAGTGAAATCGGAACATTACATTGGAGTACACTCTCACGATAGACATTTGCTTTGGGC
Source organism: Varroa jacobsoni (assembly GCF_002532875.2). NCBI lineage: Eukaryota > Metazoa > Arthropoda > Arachnida > Mesostigmata > Varroidae > Varroa > Varroa jacobsoni. The sequence continues at coordinate 7,742 of NW_019215007.1, read as the reverse complement.
TTAAACGCCAGCTACTCTAAATAGGCATGTGAATATTCCTTAAGTAGTTGTACAAACTTCGATTGTACAGCACGGCGTGATGTACATCCAGCAGTGTCTAGCTTGACGTTACAACGTTTGCTAAAATTATAGCACATCTTGTGGTAACATTACATGAGTAGGTAAGGTCAGGACGTTGCCTTTCAGATAAAGGGTGATGTTAATTTCTAACACGAAGTGATTTCTTCAGAGAGTCACCTGTGAACTTTTTATCACATCCTACATAATCTCGTGGCATTGTAGCAACCAACGGGAATTAAATAAAAGTTGCTTAGCGTTAGTCCTTTATAAAAGGTTATTTTAAACAATCACATAGTGCCCAGTTGCTTTATAGTGAGTTCTCAAAATAGAAAAGGGTAAAATACATTCTTCTTCGACCACTGTTGACTACTCCGAGAGGTACGATACGCGATGAAATAAAGGTCTGGCCATATTACTGATTTGAAAATGACTTCAGGTCTGGTTTCCGCATTACTAAAAATGAACTCTCCTCGACCGTGACCATGTTTCATCCTTGTACAAATTCCTCCTGTAAATTTTACAGCAGCTGGGAAATTTCACCTAATTTCTATTAAGTTGCAATAAATTCCAATAGTTCACACGTTATATGGCTTAACATTTGCTTATCGTTAGCAAAGCTGACCCAGCGCGGTGCTAATCCACCCGTGGAAGATCCACAGATATCTTACGGGATAGGTACATGTACGTCAAAACTGTACAGTTCTGTCCATATTTCTGATCAAATTATTTGTAAACCATTGGTTGTTTCGTCTGGGCGAAGTAGGTTGTCAGATGGCTAACGCATGGAGATGATTTAATGCTACAAGTCTGAACGTGGCACTAGCACGCAAGCCCCGTATAGAAACAGACGATTCAAGATTTGTAGCTGTTAATAAATGGTATACTACCAACCAACATTTTGATGCAAGCGACTCCTATACTAGAAAATATGGCCGTATTGTTCTCTCTCGGCTACAGAAAGGGTGTAGCTCATGTTATCTGTTGGACTATAAGGATCCGAGTGCGCGACATGTCTACCCGGTGTTGTTTCACCGAGCGCGCTACACTAACGAGCACACACTAAGCACAGACCTTATGGGTTTCGCCTCGGAAGACGACTGTAAATGGAAAGTTTAGCCCAGCTAAGAAAGGCATCTATCTCCATGAATAAGTACGTTCTGATTCGCTGGGTTCGATCCTGCTGTGAGTCAGTTTACATGAATAAATTACCTTGCTAGGAGGTGCCTCATGTTACTATACTGCTGGCAAGGTTTTCAGGGCTTGTATTGAAAAATGTCCGTCTACGTTTTAGGTGGCAGACAACCACCGGAAGAAGATAATTGAACGAAAACAATATCTATAGGTACCCTAAAATGGTTATCGAAGGCAATGACGATAGAAATCCTTCGTATACAATATTTAAAAGAGAAACCCCGAAAAACTAGAATTAAGCTTCCTACAATCCGCTGACACCGTAAACTGCGGGTCATTTTCGATAAGTTATTGCTAAATTAGCCAAGAACATGAAGATGTCACTATATTCACCTGGACGAATCTCGCTATTTTCGAACGATAAACTTAATGTGGTACGGATAAAAAAGACTTTTCTGTTTAACCAGGTTGGGTTATTTTACACAATACCCGCATGCGTCTAAGAAGATACTGTAGAAATTTCTGTAAAAATCTCTGCGCATAGCTGCAGTTCATTGTTGTTCAGAGATACTTGTTGTCATGTGAACTGAGACAAAGCCAAGGCACGTAATGTAATTATATTTCCATTTTATAGATTTATTTTAGGAAAACACCCCGATATATTCTGACTGGAGTATGCTACGTATGACCTTAGCACGCTATTTCTATGTTTGTTGAACATATGCCATTGAAATGTATGAAAAACACACTCCTTTTTCTTTACGTAATGCTATATTAGTGAGCTCTGCTACAAAAAGCCGCAGTTTCTTGTCTTGGCAGCTTATCCAACGTAAAAGCCTAGCACAGATCGTTTACGATATGATACGTTACGATAGAAATAATAACAAAAATCCGTTTTCTTTTTGCGTGCTTCGTTTTTTTGTTCATTAGTTTAGTTAAGGCTACACAAAAGTCTCAAATAACATTATATTCAAATACAGCTTTTTTAACACTTCCGTCCGTTCTTACACTGTGAACTAGTCTTTAGATCTTTCCTTCCGTGTAGCGTCTAGGAGTTGCCCTCCATTAGGAACCCAGGCCGGGTTGATCTTGCTGAATTGATCTGGCTTTTCTCCAACAGAACCTACGAAATGGCGTTGTAACCATACGTCACGATGGCCATTTGCCAACGTCGACATATCGCTAGCCCTGTACTTGACAAAGCAAAAAATAGATCGCCGAAGCAATGTTACAGTCTCGATACGAATCTGATTAGTGCCGTAGGTAATGATATGCGTTATATATTCAGAATCCAATGCAAATGGAACGCTGCAACAATTAATTAAAAATTCTCTTTTTGAATACATTTACACGAACGATCCGAATGCAAAAATACGACGAGGATCTATAGGTATGACAAGTTAAAAATTGGTTTTCCGATAGGTCTGCAAATGCCCCACGATACTATGGAAATATACAGATGCTGACCTTGTATTCACCGGATAGAGATTATTGCATCGATCTGGTGGTCTTTCGTACATCTTTGCTTTCGGCTCGTCAACCTTCCTCATGTTGAATGGCCTTGAAGATAATTAGGTCTAATTTTAAATATAATAATATGAACGTATGGGAACTGGGATTGGTTTGAAAGAAAAGGTTACATTTCCGCTGTGGGCATTCACCTGCCTACGAATGTAGCCATGCATCTTGTGCTACGGGTGACACAACGATAATCCTAGAACTAATGGTTATCCAAAGTGCGTTATTTTGGTGCAGTATTCTAAAACGCAAGTTTAAAAAAAAAATTCCATTATAACCCATATCTAGAGTGTAAGCGGTAAGCTAACACCCAAGATTCGAACGTAAGTAACGAATCTTGGGTTTTGACTTGGATTGTCCTATTATCGAATCTCTGCCACTACAACGTTCCTCAAATTAAAAAAAATCATCATGGCATCTTAATTATCATGGCGCAGACTTCTCGAAATCTATCAAGGTACTATTATTACTATTTTTATTTATTCAGGCTAAGTAAAGTTTCCTAAAATTTCTTCATGGTGTACATTTTCCCGTTGGTACACTTAAGCATTTTAATTAGCTGCAGGACCCCGTGTTTCTTACTATTTCCATTTATAACGCAATAAAGCATTTCAACGAAAAACATTTAGGATCATGCTATTTTGAATAGTTTAAGCATAATGACATTTTAGTTAGTAATCAATAGCCTACAGAGCGTAACGGACATGACAAGAATGGGGTATTCATATTAGCATCATGCCTTTATTCCTTCTCCTCGTCGACTTTTGTGCCTATATGTTGCCACAATATTAAATCGTCGAACATCTCCAGTGCACGTGACAGGTAGGCAGGTGATGCTCAACTTCGCATGCGGGTTGCCCCTACCCTAGCAATTCGGTTACCTAGAGAGAACACGAAAATTCTCCGTTGCGGAATCACGGTACACAACAACACGGCAATTAATATCGCAAAAAATAATAATAATAACAACATTGCGGACGCGTACGCTAATGCGGTCTTCCGTAAACGAAGGAAGGCATCCATCTCTTAGCGTCGTATCGCAGTTACGCACACACAGAACGTCAACTGTGAATTGTTGGCATCTTCATTGCTTCTACCCCTCAAGCGCCACGTAACATTTAGTTAATGGCACAATTTCGAACTTTTCGTTGACTAACCAGCCACACAGCACAATACCACCAAACCCATCTCCTACTAGTATATACTCTACAGAGGTCTTTACAGTCCCTTTATGGCCTACGAGTGCGGAACTCCTCCCCTCTGAACGCTCTACTAAGCCTCTGGTCTGCGTTGTAGCAAGCAGTCCGTAATTTCTCTATTCGCATCATTGGGTTCTTAGTTATCACGCTCAAACACACAATGTGAAGGAAGATGAGTACAGTCAAACTCCGGGAACTTCGAATAGGGACATGGCAGGCAACGCAGAAGTGCAAACAGATTTTCTCTTCCTGCTTTTAGGATAGCATTTCCTTCCATGACAATGTTTCTGCCTCGCCATGACGACGACATATTCCCCTATCGCTTGCACAGCTTAACTAATGCTAGTGAAATTCTCTTGCCCACTACCCCTACCGCGAAAAAGTACAAGAGAGAAGGCTTTGTTCGCACTTCACGAACTTATTATACGTACTGTACCTCTAGCTGGCAATCCTTACCTGCGCTAGAGCGACTAAAGCTCGATTCTGTTCGACTGACTCATGGCGACTAAGGCTTTTACTGTTGTTGGCGCAGCGGGGTTGGCAAGACTAGTATTTCTATAGAGGTCACCACTGCCATGGCCGCAGATGCTATTGTTGTAGGGGCTGTGAAAACGAAAGCTCAACTGACACAGTTCTTCCTTAGCCGATTCTGCTGCGTAGGCCACTTCCTCGCAGACGATAGAGTGGGCAAAGCAGCCAGAAAGAGCCGAACGGCAGCGAGGAGACAAGTCCTTCCGCCCACAACCCTCTAGTCGTTGATGATACTATACTGTTATCATAATATGTTAAAGCAATAATGCAAGGGCGCTTTCTCTCGACGTTTACCCGTGGCTGACCTTCGACTCGCAGGCCCTCGTTATTTTTGAACGAGACCTTTACCTCGTGAAGTACATGAAAAAAATATTGTCTAACTGACTTACAATGAGTGATTGACGAAGGCAGACGGGCTCAGCCGTACGGATGGGATGTTGCTAGAGTTCTCATCTATGAGCAAGACGCTTTGTCATTGTATAAAGGGCTTAGTGTATTTATATTTGTACAGGAGAGAGCCATTAGTAGCTTATCAACATTAACCTATCTCTTTAAAGAATCTTGTAAGTATTTTTCGCATGTTTTATACGTAGTACGAGATATTATCTTCCAATGAATGATGTTCCCTTTTCTAAATTATTGTTTGTATACGATTTTTTTTGTTGTATTTACAACAAACAGCAGAGTTGATCTTCATAACTGTGCAAGTTTGAAAGAGCGAACTCATTCGCTTGTAAACAGGAATTCGGCTTTGCCCTTTAAAGACACGTCTTTCACTTACTTATCTCGATACAACAAGTGTTATTATCGCTGGCCAGAAGGGGGCATTAACTGAAAGAGTGCAGCAAAAGCTGAGACGTTGACATTGGCTGCATTGAAGGAACAACGTTAAAGGTAATATGAACCAGGCAAGAAAAATAGTTCCGTTCTGTCATGTTGAAAGAACCTGTCATTAGGCTGATGTCGCCGTGCAATTACAAATCCATTGCAGAAAAAGATGGTCCTACAAGGTGGCGGTAAAATATTTTGGCATGAGTTGCGGGGGATCATTAGGTCAAAATGTGCACGTAAATATTATAGATAGTGTTATTTTTCTGGTGTTATTGTTATCTATTATATTACGTAATTTATATTTAGTTTTTAATGGCGACGTTTACTGTACTTAAAGGTAACTGGCATTATCAGCTAATACAAAAGTTATTTTGTCATTTTAATGAACTTAGCTTAGAAAAGGAAGAAAATGATTTCTAAGGTTTTGTTTCATTTATTAAGTACAGTTGACGATTTTATAACTTAGACATGTCTTAGGCTCAGCGAAGGGCAAGTGTGCCGTAGTCATTCTTTTTGTTAGGGGGCTAATGGCTGTATTAGACGCTACATTCTCCTATGTAAGCAAAAGTAGTACTGATAAGCTGAAACGTGTCTAAACGATAATTTGTAAGGGATACACAGTTTAGCTTCACTAATATACTAGGCCGCGCGTCTATGCATACAAGTGCACGAAAATAAGAGGATTACTGCAAGACGAGAATGCAAAATATAGTATCCTGGCAAAATACTTTGACAATGCGTAGTTACGCAGCAGTGGCATCACGTCTAGACCTTACAGCAGCCTAAGTTAAGTTCAACGAGACTTGAGGGCTGGAAGTTGACCGTTAAGTTGAAGCTCGGCAAAAAAAAGTAGGTATTTTGTATCCATCTCACCCGGCTAATTTCAGTAACTACAGAAATACATAGTGTGTCCAGGTGGCACTTCATCCTATTGATCAGATAATACGTTGTAGGGCTAATACAACATCTTTTTAGAAAATAAAAAGAAATTACAGCCTTTGTGAATTGACATCGAACGTGTCTCAGGGACTTCTTTTAGTAGGTGTACAGGGGTACCCGCCTGTTTTTGTTTGATTTATCACATTTATTATTTCGTTAGTTACGACAGCACGCTATCGTTTAAGCAGATCGGTCCGCAAGCCATATAGCTGGTTTTGGCCTTGGCGTTCCGTGCTGTTTATGCTGGCATTGTTCGTCTTGATCAATTTGCACTATTACTACATTGTTACACGATATATACTTTATTTAAGAGGGTTTTTTTTTGGGTTAAAAGTTTGTGTATCCGCAAGTGACCGATGTTGAATACTGACGATGTCGGCGAAACAACGTCTGGCAGTCTGTAGGGGTTCCAGTTGACCGTACGTGAAACTACTCAAAATATACTTGTGTATTAACGAGCATAACACTCACTGCGTCGTATAGGGTGTAGATTACATTGTATTTTATTCATATATCTAATGGTACATATTGCTAACGACAACCAAACTGTAGGTATCATCTCAACATTACGAAGGTTAGGCCCAGATAGTACGAGGTTCCAGTTTTCAGCTCAATTTAACTAGATTTAATTTAAGAAGTTTCGGTGACTCTGCTAAATGTTTAAATAGAGACAAATTTAGGCGTCATATAGCACGAGCAAAGGCTATTGGCGCCCTAACGTATCTTATATTTCCACATCATAGCTTGGATATTTGTCTAGAATGTACAGCCTCCTTGAATAAGACAGATTGGCAGCAAGGAGACACACCCTTATTAGTGGAGTCGTACATTATTTGTTACACGTTGCCGTTGATTTATTAGGGTTATAAGTTCACTGGGACTAACTAAAGTTAAAAGTAGCTCTCGTTCGTGTGAAGAAGAGGACCACCGAATTGACGTGGCCGCCAACTCTGTATGAGCACTGGCTTCTTCAGGCAGTCTGTTCACGTTCAAGAATAAATATCTGATTAAAGCCAACATTTCGTTTTTAACAGTTCTTTTAGCATGTTTTTGAAAAACTTAACGTAGAGGACAAGTTAGAAACACGTAGCTTTGCAGTTGGAAAAAGGTAGGGTTCATATTTAAAGTAAGGAAAGCTTTCATATCCAGCACCAGCTTTTATTTAGCCAAACTGTTAACTTGTCATTGTTAACTTCTTCTGTCAGATAATGCAAATAAGCAAATTGTTGCATTGAAAGATTAATCCATAGCGACTGCATCCAGCCTAGTCAAATAAGTTACCTTTATTGCAATCAGTTATATACAAAAAACTTTTGAGAACGTCAAATTATTCTCTAATTCCCTCTAAAGATTTCTCAGATATTACCACTTCTCATAGAATAGACTCCTCTTTAGTTTCGTTTAGAATAGTTTAACCCTATTGGTATCAAAAAACATGCTGGATGCAATTTCTGTTCTGTAAAATTAATTTCACCTTAACAAGCAGTGCACGTGCCAGAAAGATTAAATGTACAGATCGAAAAAAGATATATA
>NW_019215006.1:0-34650 GCF_002532875.2 Varroa jacobsoni | reverse complement strand
TATATAAAAGAAGACGAACAAAAACCGTACACTGTAGAATCGATGATAGGCAAATCTTCATGATCTATTCTGCTAGTGGGCCCCGTCGTTCCAGCAAGTTATAATATTAAAGCCATTCACCTTCAGTGGAACCATTTCAAGATCGAAATGGAATATTATTAAGTCCACTGTTATATTATACTATATATATATATAAGAGTACATGTTATATTATACTATATATTACAACGTCTACTGTTATACACCCAAACTGAGACCAAATGAAACAGTTCGTCCCTGACCTCCGATGCTGAATTGAAACATTACATTGTCCACAACGCCCAAGTCATATATGTATTTGAAAAACATTCGGTCAATATTTGGTATTGTACGCATCGCAATGGGTCAATGGCAGCAACCCACTCCTGCCTTACCCCAACGTCTCACGGACGGAAGGGCAATTTGCTCTTTTGCAAACTCCGTGTCGCCGGTTCGGTGCTATCGACCCCTCACTCGTGCGCGCGTATATGGTACAATCGAAACTCATCGAACTGCTGAAAAAAAGTTACCGAACAATAGAACGAATTGTGACAGACACTGCTACGGCGAAAACTGCAAGAGCAAAGACAGTAACCTGGCAGCAGAGACCCAGCACGACGGCTTGATCACTCGCCGAGCGAAATTGCAACGACGAAGAAAAGTATGCCCCCTCCCCTCGACGTGTCGAAAAGACTACGCGTGCTTCTCTGTCCACGTGTGTGGCCGCACCATAAAAAACAGACGAAGGATGGATTGCTATGTAGGTGGGCGGGCGTATGGACAAGCGCACGAACCTGAGCTAGGACGAATCGAACCGGACGGATTGGTCTGTTAGGTGATCGAGAGAGAAAATAGGCCCTGGTCATTGATATCAGACTTTGCGCGGTAATCGATGCTACCCGCTGGAGAAGGTACACGCATAACGAACGCAAAACCCCCGTAGAAGTGTTATACACCGCGCGCGCGGCCTGTGGCAATAACCAACGCAACAAGTCAAGTTCCAAGGCATATATACACAAGCACGCATACAGATATATATTCAAGTCCACGCACAGTAGCATGCTGAAAAATATAAGAAAGAGCCAAAAGAAACCAAACGGGAAAGCAAGGAATTGTCATCGTTGTTTATGAAAAGGCTCTCGCAAACGCTATCTAAAGCAAGAACTACTATGAGGAGCGCGTTGTCTGACGAAGACAAAATAAAGCTTAGGCAAACGACAGACAAGCTTTGACGCTGGCAATAAACGACAAATGGGGTGGAAAGAGGGCCCTCTCTGCGCAAAGCACAAATGAACTGGGAGACCTAACTGTTGCCATTCTGATTTTACGCTTCTAGATGATTAGTCGCCACAAGCCTCCATTTACCCTGGCTTAGATGTCGTCAAGATCGCCGTCGCATACGTTCGTAGACAATAACATATCACATCAATCGTTGCCTGACGTGAGAACAGCGATACTACTAGTGGTGAGCGCTACTAAAACCGACAGTCGTCTATGTTAATACATACATTTGTTACTATGCTCTTTTTGTTATTATGATTTTTGTCGTTGATCCCCTATCTGTTGTTTGGAGCTGTACGACTTAATCAAGCCACACGTACCGTAGATAAACGGCTACAATATAGTCTTTCCGAATTTCAAACGATCTAAATTGGGACCAGGATATCTAGAGTCAATCAGAGTCCTTCTCGCTTTGTTAGCGAACTTGTTTGATTTAACGCTCCATTGAAGTATGAAATTCGACATTCGAATGTCGTCATGTTCCGGCATGTATGTACGGGCATATGAACCACCCACCCACCCACCCACCCATAACTCATACAATGTCAAAATGTACCCGGATAAATAGATATCTTTCAGAATCAGATTTAAGGGAACCTTTTCCGTGACAGGCTGTCAAGTCGATCTCTGCAAATTCCTATTGGCAGTAACAGAAAAGATTTCCATTCGAAAGTAACTTCGATATACGAATACAAAACAAAGATATTATCGCTGGTCCTTTGCGCCCGAGTCGGAACTATTCATAACATTGACTTCTGTCAATGTTGGTCTATCTTTGTCTGTTGGACTATCTTAATCAATCAGGTGAAAGGCATATAAAGGCTGTCTAACAAATTACCATCATATCGAGAAATATCTTCAGCTGTGCGTATACCGCATGGAGCTTGACTCTAACGCCCAAACCCTTTAACTTTTAAGAAGTTGTCAGCTACATCAAAATAACTCACTCATACAATAAATTACACTATATATTTATTAGTGGAACTTCATCGAAGTATGCAAGGAACTTAATTTAGCAGCTTCGCCCTCATTAGGCCTTGAATGAAGGTCTTTCAATTCGCACGTTCGTGATCGTACTGATATGCGTCGTCAAACTGATTAATCAGGTACGTCTATTTTGAGAGAGCAGCTCCGAATTTTTGGAAAGATACTCAGAGATAATTTTGTGAATTTAGCTTACAAAAAACAAAAGAAAACGCTATTATACATATCGATTCTGCAAAATGGTATACGTTCGTACTGTGGAATCCCTTAATTTCGTTACATTTTAGCAGACATTTAGCAGACTAAAGATACTAAGTATTCCCGCAAGGCGACTCACCCTGCCGAAGCACGCTTCGCATTGAGCAACCTTCCCGCCTCCTCGTTCTTTTGCCCTTCGAAACCCACGATAACAGCTACACGTTAACTACCAGAATAACTGTAAATCTACGTCAAGCAAAACGTGATAAAGACGAAGCACGATTGAACTAGTTAACGCTGTTCATTGGAAAAAGGACACTATTTCTACGCGTTAGTAAAGGGAAGCTAAAACGAACTAGACTTTTGTCCGCCTGTTGAAACCTACCATACGAGTCGGTTTTCTCATCTGGCAGGGAGACTTGAAAACGACAACGCAATCGTATCGTGGGTGAAATGAAAATCTGTACTATATTACCTGGCTGCACGCTGGAAGCACGATACTAACAAGAAAAAACAAACACGATCAGACGAACTAATCTGCGAGCACGGCACGTTAAGTAGACAATAAAAATCGTCACCGTTCCTTAGCTATTAAGTGTCTACATACTGAGCAAACTACCTATGTATTGAAACGTCTACGACTGAAATGTCTATACACGCTGTCTTGCTGAAGTCGAGCGCAACGGCTGGAAGTAGAAATTAAGTAGAATATAAATCTAAACGCATGTGTAATAACGTGGTAGCATTCTGCCGTTTTATCGAGCCGAGCCGCAGGAGGGCAGGCTAAGAATGAAAACTTAATAATTAGAAAATACTAGTATTCGGCACCAAATCCAATATGGTGGTTGAAAAAAGATCGACATGTTCTTCAAGTAACCGAAACGCGACGTTCTGTACCATGACAGGCCGTCTAAGCATTTGTTGCATTGAACATCTCAACAATGTAGAAAGTCGAATTAGAAATAGATTGACAAACCGCCTCATTGAATGATCTCTATTAGTACAATGGCTTGCTACGGTGAGTGTGGTGCCGAGACCTTTGACGAATGTGGCCGACCTCATAACGTCGAAGTTCTAATTGCTTGATAGAACTGTTCGACATATCGTACGGCAACTATTGAAACCCTTCTGGTCGCTTATGCTTTTTTTCATGTAATTATTGCATTCGTTGGAGTTGTTGCAATCGTGTACGTGCTAGTCACGATGCAACGTCAAAATGTTTTTGATACTTTTCATTAATTATTTTGTTTAGAAAGGCTTTGCAGAAGTCGGCCTGGCAGGCGCAATGTAAGACTATCGAAAGTATCATTGCGCCTCTACCCATAACATGCTCGAAACGTGTCCAGCTCGCCACGAACAGGAAGCTTGGGAAGGCTTATTGGTACTGAAAGACTTCAATTTTTGCGCGATAGATTTTAAACAAAAACAGGTTCGGTTTGAAAGGCATAATTCAACCTTTTTTTTTTTTTTTTTTTCTTTTTGACAGCGAAATGCTAAGCGGCGATTTCAAAGACATGTCTATGAATTAAATATAGCCGAAGGTGTTAGAAAGGTAAGCACGCCTTCGTTGCTCGGGATCAGTGGACAACGAAAATAGATGATCCGTTCCCAACTGATGCTTTGGCCAAAAGCCGATTTATTAGAAACAGTTTATAACATTCGATTGCTACGCTTACACGTACATGGTAAGGCCGTGCTAATAGTCAGGTCAAAACCTAACCATCTAAAACCTAAAATGAACGATTATCAAATCATTATAGGGTAGTTTTTCATATCTAGCATTTGATAAACTAGCGGTAGCGTGAACAAGGTTCGCTTCGCCGTTCCTACAGAAGTACTGCATCGGAAGGGGCAGGTTGAAAAGCTGATTATAGACATCGCAGCGATCTATCGCAATACAAGGAAATTTCCCTTGTATTGCAATAGATACGATTTGGACGAGTTTGTTTGATCTGGAAATGTTCACTCTATGGCAAAATAGACTGTCGCACTAGTTTCAATACACTGTCACCCTAGGTAATAACTGTGTTATGATATTTGAAAGCTGATCAATGTTTCCTAAAAGTACTAACTCAACTTTCTACTTAGAGGTATTAATAGATACTATGGGACATAGTCTGGTTTTCGTCCGCCGTATCGTCCAGACAACTTTAACTAATAACACCCTCAAGAGACTTGCTAATATTCAACCTAAAATAGTATTATACATGAGCCGGTATGGTAAGCCTGTTTGGCGTACGTCATTAGCGATATACGCCTCGGCTCACGGCATACATATAACGTGACAAAAGAAGCACCCTTCGCCTCGTAAGATCCGTGGAGTTAGGATCCAATTAACCAGTTGTTTGCTGTTTTGCAATCAATCTTAATACGGTTCACTCACCAATACAAAGGTTGAAGTATAAATATTTTAGGAGGACTTCAGCCGTCAACATGCGTAACGTACAACATTCTTCTCAAGCTTCATTTCTTATCAAGCAGGGGCTTATGTCAGTTGGGTGTCGCGCACCCAGTTTCTATGTTCCAATCATGTCAGCACCGCCATTAAATAGATAACACCAAAGCTACATCTGCCTGTATCAAATCGTACCTCGTATTAAAACACATACTTTAGAAAAATTCAAAAAGTTGCCCTGGCGGTACGTCGAGAAAAGTCTATGGCTTGTTTCAGCTGAACGAACTTGAACAAGTGGTAACAACAGCTTTTCTTGGTTCAGCCATCGACTTGGTACTTTTTTCGATTTTCCAGCTGTTAAAAAACTAAATAAAATAGAAAATGCAGGCTACTGCAGAGAGGTCTGTTGCAAGCTGTGTCCGTTACGTCGTATTATGGATTGGCATTTATCCGCCGTCGCGAAAAGTGACAAAGACAAATCGATGAGACGTCGGTAACAACATGAGCGCGGGATTAGCGCCAATATCAACGATTATCAGGACAAACAGCCGTCATCAATACGACCACGTCATATACCGGCCCGGCAAAGGGGCTCCAACTTCCAAGTCATCATCTTCCGATCTACGTACACGACATCTTTTTAGTTTCGTTGCAACGTTTAGTGAGCGTACCTCATTAAGTGTAGTCGCAACAGGCTGCAGAAATCGTTGCTGAACATTTCTGCCATTGACTCGACGGCAGAGCCAAGTCGCATGAAACGAGCAAACATAGCAACAATTTAAAAAGTAAAAACTCCGTTACTGTAAGGAACTTGTTCATCTCAAGGAGAACAAGAGGGGATCAGAGGCAGGTAGAAAGGGATGAGGTAGGTAGAAGACGGGTAAAGAAAATAACAAGAACATTATAAGATCGAACATTCACAAAAATTGCGCATGATCTGTTATTATCGCTCTTCGTTAGTAATTTATGCACTATGGGGTGGGGAAAAGCCTATAGCAGTCTCAAAAAAAGCTCACTTAGCAGTTTAAGAGTCTTATCCATATCGACACTATATATATACACATCATCCATATCTGTCGAATGTCTTGCCCCGTCTGATATATTCTTTTTAAGGTAAGTAACTACTACCATAAAATGGATTGAAGATATTTCATCCCGATTACACTCCTTGTTGGGCCGAGTTTTGTAAAATTCTAGGTGAAATCTGAACAGGTTAGAAGGACGCGTTACGGAGCATATTATATAGTAGCTAAGCGGATGGGACCTTGTTGCATTGCCTTTTGAAAAAATCCGTCCTAGCTCCTTCGTTTTATGGTACTTCAAGACTGTTCAAACGATGCGATGCCTGAATTCGTAGGTAGTCGCCTATTCATTGGCTGTATGAATTGTTGTTATTGCTGGTTTTAGCTTTCGCCTCGCCTAAAAACTCCATCATAGATATGGAGATTTGATGCATCTATAGTAATCTTTAAGCTGCTTCTATTTTGTCAAAAGCCGAATAAGTATTATTATCATAGACAGAACTTGCCTCGCAGCGCACAAAAATGAGCACCTTCGTCTATAGAATTTAGTCCATCACGCTAATGACTAGTGTAACATAGATGAACTAAAATATGTTTCCAGGTAAAAAAAATCATTTGAACAATAGAAACTAGACAGAGATCGAGAGCGCGCATGCGCGACAGAATAGCATGTGATAAAACCGGCGTCAAAAAAAAAAAAACACTGAAAAGTGAGAAAAAAAACTAGCACGAAGCGTAGTTGGCTAGACAACCAAGAGATACGTACAAATATGACCTTATGCATAAATTCGAACTAGGGGCGCAGGGATACAAGGGGATGTCGGTGATGCAGACGGAGGCGGTGGGCGGTTGTTGATTTTCTGTTGCCGCGTCCACTTTGAACAAGCAGACGAGCGACAAAGCGGATGATAATGACTCAGTGACTTGAAGTTCTTCGCAGTTCTTCTCGCTACAAAAAGGGAGCATACTGTCATAGTGTCATATAGCAGAATAGTTTTCGACTAAACGCTCACATATAGAATATCGCACATCTCTCTGTGCTATATCAAAAGTCTGCGATTTATTTGCAGAGTGAACCGTAACGTGTAAGGCGTAACTTCAATACGAAAAGTTTTTACGATTAAATATAGATCTTACAGATTTTATTGTGAAATTAGAAATGCTATCTCAGAGCAGACAAAAGCGATGTAAATCACAGATCAACAGAGTGATCGAAATGAAAGAAAAATATGAAGTTTACTACAGGTACATTGTGTATATTGTCGAGTTACGACTGAAATTCGAAAAAAATAGGAAACACAGATATTTCTATGCGGTATTTTAGTTGTGGCTCGGGTTCGCGTATCCGGAGCTTTTGTACACCCAGTTGAAGATCGTACCAATAATCTAGCAACCAGCATGTAAGGTCCGGTCTCTAACGAGGCATACTGCGTCTGCTTTGTAGGGATGAGCATCACACACGTGACAGCTCAGGCATTTTCATGGAGTGCGTGCCATTTGAATGTTTATCGCTCGTGAAGCCCAATTCCAAATAATGATCAAGATGTTATTGGAGAAAAACTTATTCCAGCAGACAGCACTTATTATTTGGTACCTCTTTTTCGTCATTATGATTTTGCGTCGTTACAGAAGATATACAGGCTCTACTGAAGGCCACAAATAATTCAAATGTAGAGATTTTGCGATATTTCCTCACTTTATAAATGTCAATGGAAACCTTTTCCTTTCTATTGTGTATGGAATAAAGAGAGGACGTATAATGTTACGCTGGAATACCGTCGTGTGCATACACGTTCGTATGCTCATACACAGGACCTTCATCACTGCGTAAAGAGTTCTGTGTCTGTGTTGATAAAAACGTGTACCTCACTCGAGAGCATTTAGCTCGATGTCGGTAATCTAGAGAAGGATTCACTCGAGTGATTTGGTGTTTAGCCACGCCATCGTAAATAATTATTACTCACAGTTGGAACAATATTTTAAATTACGGTAATATCCTGACATTTTCTTTGTTTCTGAGGCTTATGCTCTATTGGTTATTTCTGGCGGAATATTGTCTAGTCACGCTGGAACGCGCAAGACCACAACGCAATCCGTAATGCCGGAAGAATGCTGGAAAAACCTGTCGTATTGGTATCTACCTGGAAGTCAACTTGGAAAACCTGGTTCCGCCGGTAAGGTTTGGGGACATAATGAAAAATTACTTCCAAACTAGCCAAACTGACCAATCCAAAAGGATCTTATTCAAAGAGATCTTCGACAATTGAAAACAACTGAATCAATTACGCGCCCGTGTCGCGGTGATACAATAATGGTGTCTTAAAGCGAGAATTAAAACTATTCAGCTGTTTTAGCTTCGGCTAAATGAAGCAGCTTTCGTTTGTCGTGCAGCGGTAGACAAAGCCGTTACCTGATTTCCTTATGAAGTCTGATCCCTGACTCTCTGCACTCGATTATCATTGTTGACCTTGGCTAGCAGTTCTTATTACAAGAAAACCGGTTTATTTCGTTTGTAGTCGATAAACATCGTGACTATACTGAACAGCTTGCAAGAGGAAAACAAAGTCATTGAATAGAAGTTCTGGCATAACAAAGCGAACATAGCTTCAGGAACACGGGCTACTAAATGTAAATCATTTAATACAAAACTGTATTATTCAACGGTCGTAAAATTTTTCCAGTGAAGCACAGGTTGTGTAAACGAAGATTAGGACGGCATTCATAGTTCGTCTGCATTGACGCCATCTTTTAACTACTTCGTGATTACGACTCTGACAACACAATGAAGTTCACAGTGGATTAATTCCACATTATTATAGCAAGTCTGTTTAGGAAATGATATGTTTTAAGTAGATAAAATAGAATGCTAGAATAAGATCCAACAACCAGTCTAACAGAAAAATACGGCCAACATAAATGTCAGTACATATAACGCGTATGAAAATAGAGCATGCTCAAGTATCTGTTGTGGCCATATTCTGTTTTCAACGCCTGCCTTAATTCGTCGACATATGCTCTTAATGATTTGCTTTTGGAATACAGTGGAAGAAAAGAAGAGATGATATAAAAAAAAAAAGCGCTTGTACTGCACAAAGCTGCCATAACGTATCTTCTAGCCAACTCAAATAGGTGGAAAGTACGGCGCGCAATTATTGTTATAATTATTAATTTTCTGGCAGCAGGTGGCAATTTTTATTCCTTCTTGCTAATTGGCCTTTTGTTGATCGTGATAGGGACTGTGAGCGGAACAGCAGTTCCGATGATCGTTACAACTCCGACCGGGAGCAGCTTCGTTCGACTCACTGACTGGGCTCAATGCGTAGCCAATACAACGTATTTTATTTGCTAAGACCCATGTTAAACTTAGGCAAAAAAATAGCGTTCCGTAAAACTTCCCCTTCGACTCTCGCACCAGCAGAAAACAAACGCGCCAATTTACTACGGTAGCCCATAAACGTTGCCGGACATCGAACAAACGGCAGGCCGATACACCATCGATTCACTAGCGATTAAGCAAAAACAAGACCGACAATTTGCCCAGTAAAGCATATGCGATAGTCGCTTTGACGGCGGGCAAAACAGGTGGGTGCTGGCATCGAAAGAACAGAGCGACAAGTCGACCCACGACAACGGCCTACTATCGAACGTTCTCCGTTGAAAAGCATTCCGATCTCCTTTCATCTAAGCGCATCTGACCGGACAGGGAAATGTACGAAGAGAAAATTATATATACTTGCATAAATATATTATGCATTGGAAATACGTATAGTGTATGAATATTCGTACTCTGTCATTTTTTCGTTTTTTTAGCATGGTTTATATTACAGGATTGCCTGCGTGCAAATTGGCAAAAATCAACGGTATGCGGCCGAAGTAAACCTAAAGGTTACAAATAGCTCTGCGGAAAGGAAATTCCATGAGTATTTATGCGACCATTTACTTGTAGGATCGATAAGGGCTACGCTGAAGATGGCGTTCCTAGGACAAAAAATTGCTTACATTTAAATACTTTAAGGAATGAATATAACAGTGCGCTTACTTACCGCATAGATGGAGTAATGGCTACTAATCGTTCAAGGCCAAACCCTTCACTCAGGCTATAAAGCAGTAGACGTTCAATCTGTAATGCTTCTGTGACGCATTCAAACAGAATGATTCTCTCACTCGTTGGTCGTCCTTCAATAAAGTTACACAGGTGACCTTTCAATTGCTTTTTAAGAATCTTATCGTTAGAACCCTAAAACTAGATTAGTGCCGTTTGCCCTTGTAAATATGTTCATTCATTGAGGGGATTCCTATTCAGTCACTAGCCCCCCGTAGACATTGTTGCCCATTCATTGGGTTTTACGGTAGAAAATAACCCGATAAACAACAGCTGAATCATGTAGACTCCCACATATTGCTCGTTGTCACGGTTCCGTCAAACTATCAGAATCAACGTAATTCTATATATTTCGCGCCACCATCATTTGGGCAACACCGTCATTCAGTTGTGAGATTTTAATACGCATGCACTTTCGCCGTTTGTATTTACTCCCCTTCATTAGTAGAGCAGTAGCAGCAACAGGTGGGAACCGTCATTTTAACTGATACCTGCCTAAATTTGTTTGTTAGCAACGATTTCTCATCGGATATGGCTCACTAGCAGTCCGATCGGCGCATATGACGTATTTAGTCGTTGTGAACGTAGAGATATTCGCATGTGGCCTCCAGGTTCACTTTATAACATTCTATATAATAGACATTTATAACATTTTGACACTAAATTGCGTTACGGAGTTGCAGTACTTATAAAACAGTAATACCGTGGGGTAATAACTACGGAAAACTATGAGCTGCGTGGAACGATGTCATTTTGTGTTCTATATACCTATGCCGAACATGGCGACACTTCGATAAAGGATACACTGGTCACATATTTCACACTCCAGATTCGAACATTTATACACCTAACAGGATCTTTTGTGAAACTTTAATGCAATACGACTTATCCCTAACGTACCGTAAGAACAGCCCCGAAGTAACGATAGCAACACTTTTTAATGAACGTAGTCCCTCAAAGAACCTGTATAAAATGTGCTAAAGTTTTGTTATCTTCTAACTAGATTTGGAAGATAGCATATATAGATCAATGAGGTCGGTGGTCTCTAATCTTGCACAAAATACAGGCCCAGGCTTGAAACTTTATAAGCAGGCATCTGAGAAACCTAAGGAAAAAGCATTACCAAGCGTTGGTGGAAGAACTATATGCTTCGGAATTAAAATGGACGTCAATCAACATTGCACACATCTATCGAGCAGTAAATTCCCGGACGGGCTTACCCATTTGCGTTAGCTTTTCCTTCAGCTGTTATTAAAATACAGACATCATTTCGTTCGTTTGTGTTACTGACTCCGAATATATAAATGCTCAGTATTAGGTGACTAAAGTGTACTGGCCGACAAAGTACAAAGAAGACTAAAGTCCATTCTTCTTTATTTGACTTGATCTTCTTTCTCGAGTTCTATCTCTAAGCTAGCGTATGACACGACAGCCATGCTATTGTTTCTGTGATCGACATTGCTTATTGAAAATACCGTAGTGGACATATAGACAGATATAAATGATCTTTCCAAGTGTTCTTCTCTGCCAATGACGCTATCAGAAATAGCTTCACTCGACTCCTTTCAGCTGCTGCCGCCGATGACTCACTTGCCAGTCTGAAGCCCCATGTCATTTTATTTGGCCAGTATGCTCGGCCTAAGTGCTTGGATTATACACGCACTTGAGTAAAACTGACCCATCGTTCTAGATCACCACCAACGTAAATTTACAATTACTCGAGTTTTGAATACATTTATTTATTTATTCCGAATTGCCTTAGCTAATCATTAATTCCGAAGCCCACCGGTTACCAATACGGCCGGCACTATCATTATTACTGCGGGTGGTGCCATCCTGATAGCAACGCAAAAAAGAGAGAGGAAAAGAAACGGTCGTTGTAAAAATTATATGAAACCTTCGTTGTTGTTCGAGGGATGCTCTAAAAATACGAATGTCGTTACGTCAATTGGGCGACGCCGCCGTAAACCGCCCCTGAGGAAATCGCAATAAAGATGAGCTGCTACTACTACAGAAAAGGCTTTAGATCTATAGCTAGATGGCTGCCTAATGACTAGTGTCGTATGAGAAACAGTTCCTCAAGATCACTCTTGTCTGATACGTTTTTGTTGTCGGACCAGCAAGAACGAGCGCATCGATTTCGGTCGGTCGATCGGGCGGGTGGGTAAAAAAATCCGCCATGACATCGGGACATAGTCGACCCCAAAAAAAGCACGGACGCACGCGAACAATCGACATGGACCACTCACGAAAATGGCCCTAGTGGCGGCGGAAAGTACTTCAGTATTTTCGTCTATAGAGCTGTGAAGCGTCTGCTTCGAATGCTAGATACGTGAAAATAGCTAGAGATAGGTGGAACCTTAGATGTTAATGTTTCATAGGGGAATTCTTTCACTACGCCACGGGGGATGAACCGAATAGATTCTGATACAGTAGCTTTGTGGTGATCGCTATATATATATATATATATATATATATATGTAAATCTTTTGCGCCCTTTCCTCCTAAATACAGATTTGCTTAATGATCAACATGTCATTATATATCAGTTTATAGCAAACGAAATTTAGTAAATAGCTCAAGCACCATATACTCCATCGAATTCATTGACGGTCAGGTCCCCGAAGTTTCCTTATAGAAGCATATATATTAAAAATAAAATGTATGAGCGCAAAGTTCCCAATATGAGTTTTTGTACCGTGTATTAAAGAAGAGTAATTAAAGGTGTTCGAATATGCGTGGAAGATTTTATTTGATTTTTTACGGATACTTACAACGAATAATGTTCGACGACCTATGAGTTGGCTGATTATCGAAGACGCTGTTCCAGGCTAGGCAGGACATGATATATACAAAATAACAGCTGATCCCTTGACTATTATCTTGTGATATGCTTGAGCTAAACTGTAAAAAAACATTCATTGGATATAGCAATGACGTGCTATTGCCGTTATTCGGCTGACCCGCCGGAACTAAATCTACTGCCGTTGACGTACGATGAAGATCTTTCGAAAAATGTTTACGCTTTGTTTAACTTCAGCCTCGCTGGATGGTAGCGCCTCCAATATGGTTACTTCGTTTTTTGACATTGAACCTAATGTGAGTGTATACAGCTGTGTAAGGCGTTATTATATTCTGTACGAGGTGTAAATTTACTTTAGACAATTTCGTGCGAGTGGAAAAAAAATGAGCATTAAAACGAGCTTTGATTCATCAGCGTCCTGCTCAATTCGTGGTCACGTAAATAGACATCTATGAGATGGCAACGCTGACTGACGTGTTACGTTATGTGAAAGGAAGAGCTTAGTTCGATCTATGTAGGGATTCACACAAGCTATCACAGTTGTAACAATAATCCATCTGGTAGTATCGACTAGAGCATTCATATGAATCAAACGCTTCAATCGATCTATGACAATGTGTCTCTTTTTGGCATGCGTCCGCACGCCGACAAGTTACCCAACGTGCGTGCAGTTATACATGGAGGTCTTAGTGCTCCCTGAGCCCGTTTAGTAAGGAAAAAAAAGCGTCCTAGAAAAACACGGCCGATAGATCGTGAATAAATTCGCGAATTTCTCTTGGTCGCTGCGGTTTCTAGTGTGTTTGATATTTAATCTACGAAAAAAAAAAAAAAAACACCAGGCTTCCATCTGTCCATGGAGATGGCTTGTGAATAAGGTTCAATGACTAATGGATTCGTATGTTGGTAACGAGAACGCAGCAAAAAGCGTGGGAACAAAGAGCTATCAACATCACGCGGCAAGTGACTAGTTAAAAGACAAGCAGGATTCGTCACAGGAAAAAAATGGGTCTGTTCAGTCCCTAATATTATATCATATACGTCAGGAACTAGCTCATAGTTTATTCACTGACTTTTGAACGCGATCAGCTAACGCTTTTCGCGTTCGATTACTAGTAGAAACCCTTGACTTCCACCCCTATATGACCCGTTTGCACAATCCTTATCTTTGATCATTAATTAATTATAAGTAGTATCAGCTCTTTCTTAGAACAGTTACGTGGAACGCCGCTTCTGTCGCTCTTGTGCCTGTGTGTTCATTATCAGATTTTTTTGCTTAAACTAAGACATTCTGTACCATTCCCCCATGAACTAGGGAGCTGATTTCCGGCACGGCATAGAAAGCTTATTAACTTCATAGCTCTTGTTCTCCAAATGATCACTATTCGCCGTTGGAAGTTTTTTTCACTAGAAACGGCTTAGTGTTTGTTGCTATGCAACCCGTTAACAGCCTTCTGCTGTTACCGTTTCTTGCAAACAAAAACGACGGTACGGTAAAATACAATTTACATTTAGCATTTGAGAAAAGAGTGCAGATACTTTTCTGAGCGATATGAACGCAATGGAGTAAAATGGAGAACTTCAATTTTTAAGTATATTAAAGTTCATTCCTCTATATACTTCTCGATATCCAGCTAACGTAATACGGCCTATTGCGAAGCTACCAGCCGTAGACGGTACCACGTCAACCGTCCGTAGTAAATCGTTACCTGCATCAATATGATTCCATTATTGTATTCATGTGTTGTGAAAACGCTTGTTCGATATCAGAACATCTTTAACTTCACCCATTCGATTCCAGTGAAGTCAGCACCGCTCGAAGAACTCGGGCACTCTTCCACATTCTCCGACGAAGTCCATGAATTCGCGTCATTTACAGCTAGTCGTCGTCGTCGTCGTCGTCGACCGACATTGAACTTCGTTCGATAGATTCATAAACATCCGCTGACTCGCCATCGATAACCAATATGGTGTATTGACCTGGCGACGTAAGCTCGTTGCTATACTTGGGAGCAGCCATAGGCGAACAGCTTTGGCCAGATAAGGAATGGCAGTGCTTCATCTCGTATAGCCTCTGGGACTCCGCGTCGTTCTCACAAGCCGCTCTCTTCTACGGGAGCGTTCTCTGCATTTACGTAATTCTATCTAAAACGATAGACGGATATTCTATATTAGGCAGGTATATACCAATGGACCACCCAGTCAATGCTGTGCTGCAGCGAGTGAATAGAGCAAGATTTTAATAACGCAGGCTAACTATGGCGCCCTGCGTAGCTTAACAATTGTTAACTGAAATACTAAACAAATCTATTCCAGTTCAATTTGTAGACGCCTTTCGGATTTTTTGTGTCTCCATCTAGCGCGTACCGACCGAATGTGACTAACCGCAATTCGGGGAATCGTCTATCCGCGGCAGAAGCAAGCGCGGACAGTAAAACATCCAAAATAAACCTACGCATTAAATTCCGGTCCTTAAAGTAGGCCAAAATGCTCGTAGCAGATGCGATGTATCACCGCAAATGTACTCGCACAGCTAGTGGACAAGCGGCGGTGCTGCTACTGTTGCCGATGTCTTTTTCGAGCGCTGTGTGTATATATACAGTATTTCGACAAATAACAATCTGAGTCGCAATCACTTTGTCGTTGATAGGAACTAAATTAAGCACAACGGTGGCCGCTTCTCTTGCAGTCGAATTAGAAAGCAGGCTCAAGGAAAAATAAGCATCCCCAAGGCAGCACGGCGATCTGGACAAAGTCGTGGTGCAATGTCTCCCCATCGGCGTTCAACTGTGAACCAACCACCTGACAGGCCGCCTCAAGAAATTCGGCCGTACACGATCAATACCCCGTCTATAGATGTTCTGCTTCTGATTATTCACGTCTCGATATCGACTCGCGTATTGCGATCGATCGATTCTGGAATTTAGATGGAATACAAAGAATAGTTTGGTTTGCTCTTTTCGCCGTAACCGACCGGACCCTAGCAATAAAGGAAGGTTACTGAACTACCGTTTAGACACCCCTTCAAAACTCACAATCCGTCCAATTAAAAATGACGTTAATGCACGTGTAAAAGATCAAGGATTTGATAAAACATATGAGTCGCCAGAAAAGATCAGACATCACAACCTAGCCAAGCTGATTACAATGAAAAGATCTGAAACTTGTTGACATAAGTTGATTAAGTTGCCATGACTTCGTGCCATTATGTGCTTGGTATGTTCGTCTTTCTTTTTGCTTTGAGCACATCCTGATAACTTCTAGCTCGAAGGAAGATTGAGAAGAATTCCATCAGACGATGCTGCAGCAACCTCCACCGATAATAAATATAATAGATCTTGAACAGATTTCAACACGGACGTTTCCTAAGCTTCTAGTTAGCTTTGAAATTGGCTTATTATAATTTAGGCTTCTATGGAAGTTTTATAGATTGTTTTATTCATTGTTAAAAATGTCGTTTTGAAGTGTTTGGTAAACAAATACTGCAATAAAGAGGCGAAAATTTGCACCATTATGTTGTCGAATTTTCCCAAGTTATTGTAGAAGACCTTGAAATATTCGACTAATTTATGGTAAGAATATTGCAATAGTTAAATGTTTACTTTTTTTTTGTGATCTAACAACTACAGGCCAATTAAGGACTGTTTTGAGCATGAATAGACACAGCCAAGCTATTAGGGTCTACATTCTTTGAGATTCCAGACCGCCGCGGCGGCGGCGGCGGCGGCGGCGGAGTGACTAAGGCAAAAATCTCTCATCCATAAGGCCGTGTTTTAAATTCCCAACGCTAACAAGCAAATTTTTTGTCAAATAATTTGAACTCTTAATATCGTCTAAATATCACGAGTATTAGAGCATTGCTCACTTGATCACTTATTCCCACTGATTTCATCCCATGAACATTATCGCCCATTGTTTGGGCCCTAAAAAGGCTCACTGAGCGCAAAAAAGGCCTTCGGTCTAAACTTAATGTATTTGTTTTTAAATTTTAATTTGAAATAAAAAACGCTTTAGGTAATGAGAAATAGATAGACATGTTAATCTATTACCTAATCTGTCGTAGACCCTTGGGGACAGTATATATTAATATAGAACAAAGACCTTGCTAAACATCAAGCCTTGTTAGTAATTCGCTTAGATCTGCCATTTATTTTACCGGGAGAAAAATGTCGACAGCTGCTAGGGCCATTACAATCTGCCTGTCTGTATATGCTAATGATAATACGAATTGTTTCTCCACCACAGCAATAGGCGCATGTCATCGTTCACATAAAGTTGCTTTCCATTTATCGCCAACCATGTGCTCTACACAGCCTTGATTCTGATGCCGAAAACAGTTTGCAAAAAAAGGCCAGCTTGGTAGACCGTACTCGTACAAATAGTTAGCAGCAAACGAAATTTGACAACGGTGCTTCCTCCTTAGTTGAGTCCTAACTTGACTTACATGTAATAAAAAATCGGTAGTGAGACGAAGAGCTTGTGTAACCATGGCGGTCCAAATACATTGCCAAGCCTAAAGGCATTATGTTTTTTTTTGTCTCCA
Source organism: Varroa jacobsoni (assembly GCF_002532875.2). Lineage (NCBI taxonomy): Eukaryota > Metazoa > Arthropoda > Arachnida > Mesostigmata > Varroidae > Varroa > Varroa jacobsoni. The sequence continues at coordinate 17,307 of NW_019215006.1, read as the reverse complement.
GATAGTAGATAAGATCAGAAATGTGCACCCTTCAAGATCGCTTGTACGTACCATCTGTGCTCCTATCATGGTATTTATTGTGGATCGACGTATTGTGTGCCCGGTACGGTTACACCTCATATAAATATAATGATAATTCACCAGGAGACAGCCAAAAATAATTTATTTAACTAAAACGTTCTTTTAGATAGCGAATAAATTATCTTAAATCATGACGAACACTTGATAGCATCTACAAACACCATTTGTCCACCTGCATTTCTCGGTTCATCCACCTGTGCCCTGTTATTCCATCGCACGGCGAGCTCTCAGATACAAAGCTACAAAGACAAACACCCATTTCAAGTCCGTGTGTTCCCTGTTCATTGTCGTTGAGAAAGGAGAGTAGTCCTAACTATTCGTTTTTAGGACTAACTCGAGTGTTGACAATTGTTACATATATACGTGCTAGGACTATTTCGTCTACCTTATGTGACATGATGAAGGAAAACGGAAGGAAGAGCGTCGGAAATACGCGTCCAGAAACCGGCCTTCTACATGACATACGCTACACGCAATATCATTTCATTCAGCCTTCCTAAGCGAATGTGCGCTTGTGTACAGCAATGGCAGAGACTCTGATGTTGTGTTGATGACTCGTCGCCGATGTGTCTTGACTGTTAATAGAAGTCTTCTATCGCTGAGTTGGCTGTTTTTTGCCGCATTGGCAGCGGCGCTGACAGTTCTCACTCGATAAACTGTTGTGCCTTACACAGGTCACTACAACGACCACTGAAAAGTGGGGCCATCGCCACTATTACCAGGACAACGGACCAACATACCAAGCAGGGTTGCCTTCGACGGAGTCTGACTATTATACAAGTAGCATCATACATACAGTGCCATTTGTATGAATATAGAAGGTTAATTTTCATGATTTATTTCGGGTAGTACGTGGTCGCACACTTCCCCAAGCGTTCGGAGTTCTTCAAAGCAGTACACACTGAAGTCGCTCGTTTCTGCTTAGTGCTAGTGCGCGCTGCTCGCCCGTCATTACTGTTGTTTTGCTGGGCTTTTACCGTCCGTTAAACGACGTTGAAGTGACAAGGGCACTTCTGGTTGGGCCGCAGCAGCAGGAAGCGGTGCAGTGTACCTTCTGCCATTTAGGTAACCTGTCCCGTGACTGTTCTGGCTTGATGAAGTAACGCAATTTCAGCGGCTGGCGGGCATTATGCTGTTTTAATGTCGACGAGGTCAGTTGACGCATCTAGAAAGAACGAACGTATGTCGTACGTAAAGAAATACATAGGTAGTTGGCACGAGCCGCTCGACGCATCAACAAGCAGCGACGACGAGAGGGTCGCCTGCTTGCTCACTGGGCTAACGTTCGCTCGTGTGAGGTGAAGCCAATGTTATCTAAATGTAGTTGTTTCCTCAGAGTTGCACAGGGGAATCGAAGAAGAGAAAATGCAGCGCGTATCTTGATGCGAAGTTAGTATTAAAGCTAAGAGCACAGATGCCACGCGAGAACACATTTCAATAAACAGTTATAACCCAGTTGAAACCATTGACTAATTCAAAAAATGAACATCAACATTATCCGGCTCAACCCGACAGCCATCAGTATTCATTGTTTTTTTGTCGCTACCATGACCCTGGGTAATACTTTGCAAATATTTTTTTTAACGAAAAATGCTGATCAAATCATACATTAGCCGAAAACTGGCCGAAAAATTCTGTTTGCTGTTGTTTTCGGCAAAAGGAAATTTGCTGAAAACATTCTTTTGTGTTTCTTGTTGCGGCCCATCCGCTAAATTTATTCGCGTTGCATAAATATCTTGATTTATACTAACATGATATTATTATCGCTGTTAATTAGAGAATTGTTGATGGTTTATATTGTTTGTTGGGGTCCTGTGCCACTTTCTACCATCAACAACATAACGAACATATATATATATATATACACATAAAGAAATCTTACTTAATCTCCCTTACCGATAAGTTTGGGTAGGATAATGATAAGCGCTTGGTCATAATCATATGGAAAAAGTTTTTAAAGAAATTATCATTGTACGCCAAACGACTTGGTCGGGTATAAAACTTGATTTTTCCAATAATTACCCTAGTATACCTGTTTTTTTCCTGAACTACCCTTTTTTTCATTATCTACGAGAACGCTTCATTCATCGTCAGTCGCCGGTCGTTCACTTTTGTTCCGTTTGAGCTTCACTTAGCGCTTATATCGCGTACAGCTTTACGCACAAAAACCGTATCAGAGATATCGTTGCTTTTCTACAGTCGACATTAAACGCACATATCTGTATCGATATGGTGTAAAAATGTTTTGGTGCAGAGAGTAGCGAGTTAGTTTTGATCGATATAAAAGTTGATAGGGAGTTGCGCAAAATGGCAGAATCATGAGTAGGACAATTGCAGATCCTCTGACTCAGCCTGAACTCATTTCAGCGTTATCGGGCGAGATGTAACAGTTGCTGGTTGGTGTACTCTAATGTTATTATTGCGTTTCTAATGCTGGTCTTAGGCCAATCAGACGATGAGAATCAGCTCTTTGTCAGTAAACTTACCAAGAAGCAACAGTCCAAGCTGCTTTTTTGTATTCTGAGAAAACGTAAGGAGGGTAACTTACTGCTGAAACGCACGCAGAACAATTATGATTCGCCCTGCTACCTTTCGATTGGATATAAAGAACCTCTGAGTAGTCGCTTCAAACATGTAAACAGGCGATAGGATCAATTTGTGTGGAGCCTTGCGTGGCTGGCTAGTACCCCGAGTGAACACAGGGAGGCCTCGGTTTTCTGTTTGCCCCGGGGCTGGCCGTGCTTTGATGAAAGCGGTAGGTGCCCGTTGCTTAGCGCCATTTCAATGGAACTCCTTGGTTCAGGATCATGCTTTTTCGGGACTGTTATCACCGAAAACAGTTCGTATTGGTTTTAGAGAGTATCTTAAGAGGTGTATAATCACGCTGTTCCCTGTCGCTAGTGTCTGTGGTTTTCATTCTTTTGACAAATTTGGAACCTTCAAAGTAAATTACATTTAGCAAAAAAATAGCTTAATTTTATAATTACATTGTACCTACTTTTTCTGGGGTTGTTTAGAAGGAGACCCATTTCAAAAAAGTACAGTGGAGAAGGGTAATTGGAACTTAGAATCAATTATCTCGTTCCTCAATTTGCAATCGGGCTAGGTATTGTATATTAACTTTTATACTGATATATCGCTAACTGAATCTTAGTCGGCGATTGAGTCGCCGACATACAGGAGGAACGCAGGTAGGCAAACACTGAAGCTATGGTCTGATGCACTTCTTCTATGGCTCGTACCTTGCTTATGAGAGGTAAGAAAAGTAACTACTTGAACAGAAGCCAGCCCTGAATTTTTCTGTGGCTTGCGTCTTTTTTTTTTACCATATACACAGGTAAAGAACACACACATATATATTTTTGTAATAAGTTCTGCTCTGTCAAAAGTCTTCTCTCATGAGTGGTCACGGTTGAACATGCTACTGAACGAAAAGCTTTCCGATAAGAAAATAGTTCACATTTTTGAATATACAACTTTAAGGTTAAGACTTCGAAGTTCTACGATGTTGATGTACGGACTTGTTCTTCCGTGGATCGCGTTAGCACGGGCGCGGTCAAACAGCACAATGCACTTTATACTGAAACAAACTTGGAACAAAGAAAAAACCTCGTTGAGACTGTTTTTTTTTTTTGGCTATCGTATAATTCTGTTTCGCAGATTCGCCTCGAACTGACCGCTTCAACTCGCATGGGATCAACGGTTGAGTCTGTTTGGTCTTCTTTCTCGCTGGATTCATGTCGGATACAATACATACAGGCATCAAAAATAGAAAAGCACATTGAAATGTTGAGGTTTTAGAAAAGTTTACGCTCCATATTTATTGTTAGAGCTCCCAAAAAGGACCAGAATGACATAATTGAGCTTCTACTTGCGCCAAAACAACGGCCACTACAACAAGAGATCAAGCTAGTCTGCCGAATATATGAGTAGCTACATAAGAACTTGCCGACATGATCCGCAACGGTCAAAGTCAACAGGAACAATGCGCACAACAACGGACAAATGACGCCACAGCCAGAAGCAGCAGAATAAGATAAAAAAAAAATTGGAAGAACTGACAGAAAAAGAGACGAACCAAATCCAAACAGAAAGATAGAGGAAAAACAACTGAAAGAACGGCAGTTTTCGGAGCTCTGAGGCAGCGGCAATCTGTAAACAGTTCTTCTGTAACAGCAACAACAACAACAACAAACAGATGAACGAGGACAACAATATGAACCGAAACTCAACAAGCAGCATCTGTGTGTCGTTCTTTTTCTTCGCCAGTTGGATGATCGTTCGCCTTTGAACAAAATGATGCGCGTCCAATCGCTACTACAACTGTTGTAGCTGTCGCCGTCCAGCTTATTTTCTCATTTACTCTACTAGGTTTAGCTGGTGTCTACAAAGAAAGCTGCTGCTGTTGTGGCCAAACGTTGCTACGTTTGCGATGGTGATAGGGGACGAAGCACGCGACCCAGACGACGTCGAGAGTGTCCGCTTCGTATATTTGCAGAGCAATGTTCGACTGCCGAAAGTAGGCGACGTCTACTCCTATGGGAAACTCTCACGAGGCACTTTCACCACAATAGAAGCGCCAGCAGCCATAATAGCGGTAACACAGTACATGGACAGATATACGGACACACGCAAACATACGGAGACACATTACGGAGGACGGCGGCTGGTTGCAAAACCATAATGAGCAGCATAACGCGCCAGACAAAATGTTTTTGCCCCCAACTTTGTATCACAGTAACACCGACTTTGCCCCACCGAAAAAAAGAGTGACGCTATCACGACAAAAATGATGGCTAATCATGTTAGCCCAAGTAGTCAGAAGGGGGCGGGAAATGTTAGACTGAACGTTGCAAGCTGTGAGCTGAGGCAAGCTAATACAAACAAAACACGAATACGAAAATTGACACAAACAATTAGATATTACATATAGTAACGGATTCAGTTTTAAAATTATTATTCAAGGCTATCCGTGAAGATAACTTGCAAGTTCAGCGTAATTAATGGGAAGTGGTCATTATGATTTAGCCCGACTAAGGACATCAATGGGACGTTCTACTAAGGGTTAAGGTAACTTATAGCCAAAAAAGCAAAGTGACAAGGATTAGTAATGGTTCGAAAGAGAACATATGCCATGAAACACTTAATAACATCATTAGACGTAGAAATTTAAATATAGGGATGATCCTTAAAGTCAAAATAATGATAATTATCATTACTATGATTAGCAATATTATTGTGACATACATGTTTTTCGGTGTCTCGACATTTATTCAAGCGCTGTTTCTTCTATCAAGCGGTCTTTCCTGTTCATTTTTTTAATATAAGTAAACAATACAACACCTGCATAGTCAATTCTCTCGTGTATGTCGCAGTGTTCTCTTGAGACTGTCGATTGATTCCACAAGCGGATAGAAATCCCATGCTCAGCATGGGATTTCTATCCGCTTGGACAATCTAATGGACGTACAATCTGATGACTTTAAAGTCTTCCCTGTGGAAGATAAGGTACGTGGTACGTGGTTTGCAATCGTGGCCAAATATCCTATCGACTGACATCGTATGTTTGTTTTTTTCCATTCTCGTGAGAGTGTTCAAACTTCTCGGAGCTTAATTCAGGCTAGCGTTTTCTCTTTCATTTCTGGATTCTGACCTACGCTATTCCTAGTCATAACGTGGCACACGCAATGATCCTACGTATTGCGTATACATTAAACACCGCCCCAATATTCAAATGCCACTTTGAGATAACAGATTTTGTTGTTACTTGTTGTTAAATAATTAAGGCGCCAACAAAGGCGGCAAAAAGCCACACAGTTCGATTTGTCCCTCGGTTGTTAACCGTCGTATTCCGAAGCGAATTACTTCGACAATAGTATCAATATCAGTGAAATAATAATAAACAGACGCAAAACATTTAGTGGTCTTAAAGAATGACCGACAGAAGTAAGACTCCGCGTCATAATGATGCATAGATATACACGACGTATCAACCACTGAATGAGGAGCCGGACAATTGAGGCGAACGAGTCCCTGCGTCGAATCTAAATAAACGTACAGTGGTTAACAAAATAACGCGCTGCCTCGAATAACCGTTATAGAAAGCTTCAGTCAAATTATGATCGCCCGTAGAACAAATGGCTGCGCTTGTAATGTTACCGCGACAAGCACTCCTCTAGCCTAGGTTCACCTAGTGACGTTTATCTGTTTGTGAAATTAACTTTCTCGGTTGTGTATAAAAACTGACATTAAGCGACTTGGTTCAACCCCAAGCTTACCCGTAGTTGACTCTACTTTCGATAGAAAAAACGTATGTAGACAAAGTTGAACTTCTCGCTTCGTTCGATGTTACCTATATGGTGCTTGTATTTGTTAAAAACGACGAATTAGCTGAACAGACGGAAAAATGCTACGAACACTTAAGCCGGTAGACTGTAAAACGTGCATAAGCGACTGAATCTAAATAAGTAACAATGTCACTACCCTTTACCACTTGCTTTGATGTACTGCATAACAGCTACGGCTGAAGGGGTACAGGGGTGACCGGTTAATTAACGGAAGGTCGTCCGTAGAAATCTGACTTCAGCGTCGTGGTCAGCAGCATTTTTAGTTCTTGTCCCCTCTTACGCTTGGGTTTTGCCTGTGTTCATTTGATATAGAAGAGCAAAACGCTTGATGAAATCGATGTGACATAAAGAAGAAATTGCAGCAACGTAACACGTAATCGGACATGCGTAAATATTAAGCGAGCGTATGTAGCCACTCATCCATACGAGCGGATGTGACAATGCGTGCAATATTCACACATGATGGTCGATTGGTGGCGCTGTGGCGAATTTTAGCGATGCACGACCAAACGTGCGGAGCACGTGAGTCGAAAATTCAACCATATGTCAAAACCAGCAGAAGGCGCAAAACTAGAACGTCAAAAGTAAAGAGACAAATCAAGATATCAGCTGCACATCCTCATTCGACCAATGATTTGCGTATTGAGCCAGCTCGTTTCATACGGCCAAATGCTAGACGTGCAGGCTTAGCCGAATTATTAAAACGGGTTCACAGAAGACAAAAGATCAAAAAAAAAAACAAAAACAAAGAGATCCTTATTCATATCTAAGAGATTATTGGCTATCATCGTGTCGTCATATGTAGATATTTCTCTACTTACTGTAGGTGGGTATAATGATCTGGGTGGCACTTCTATAACGGGAGAGCTAGTGTTAGAAAACGTAAGCAGAATACTCAAAGGAGAAGGGGTCTGACATCGTCCTTTTTGACTTAGCCATCGAGGTGACCGAGGAATTTGCACCTTCCAGAAAAATACGAGGGGTTCCCTTTGTCACGAAAGATCGTGAAAACACGTGTATCGCGAACAGACCGGATCGTTGGACGTGCGGTTTATGATTATGCAGTGTTCTGTGGCGATAAAAAAAACATTGAAAATAAACGAGGGCAGGTTTCGTGATCTTGAAGATGTTCGACAAATAATTTAACCGTGGGTGTCAGGGGGATTATTATTTAAAGAAGATGATTACATCTATCGCTCCAAGAGGTCCAACAAGTACGTCTCTCTACACCATGATAAGCAAAAATCCACTACGATTAACAATCGTGGCCTGAAATAACCTCGCTGTTTGAGAACTGTCGAAATACCCGTGTCATCGATAGGGGGCCCGTTCGTATTCAATAAGGTCGTATGACGTTTTCTTTGATGCCATTTAAAGACAGCTGATTTGGATATTGTTTTGGTGGTGGAAGATCTACAGTTTGTCTTTTATCGCCCACTTCATCAAAGTCACTACATTACCATTATATTAATGTACCAAAAATAAAAGCTGTATTTGTTTGTTTTAATCTCTGTGTAACGCCTTTTCTATACGCAACACTTTGTACCTGCTCTATTACATAATAAATATATGTTCGACACAATGAGCTCGTTTATCGAAACATGTTTACGAGCTATCTCTACATTTTGTTTTACTATTGACATCGCCCTTACCCAACGATGGGCATCTTAAAACCTCCAGATACTCCTGTGGGAAATGAATCGCTTCCATAGACACACAGTTACCTGCATTCGAACGACAACGATCTACCAACAGCTTCATGGTATATTCAGCCTGTCGAAGAAGCCAATTTAGATCCAACGGCAGAAATCAGTTATGGAACAAAAAAAAAAGTTATCGAATGGATCGGCACATAGAGGTGACTTGTCACTGTCAATGAAAGTTGCTCTCGTCGTTAATGCCAGACGCTATACAGCAGCCGTTGCTATGCGTTTGTAAAATACGCCTATCGCAATGGAACGAATATCTCTCTCATTGTTCATTCTATTCATCTACATGAGATTTCTCTAATTAGTTGCACTCTGAATATAACTCCTCTATAACTTTGCTGCCGTATTTCTTTTTGGTCTTCGTCATGTGAGCGGATATTATCTTAGCGCAAAAGATAAGGGTGGCGCATTCCACATGAGTAAAGGAAACCATATTGGCAAGATAGTATGGCATGAGAGTCGGAATTTGTCGTTATCTCGCTGCTGTACGAGAATGATAAGGAAGCAAGCCGAACGGTGGAGGTCGGCCTCGAGTGAAACATCTTACATGACTGGACTAACAACCACCAGCTGCATATCGCCTCTTGCTGGTCCCCGCACGCTCTGATCGATCCATAGGTTCTACTGATCATCGAACAGACTGATGACATCGCCAACGGAAACGTCAAAAATAATCGCTCAACGTTGTACGAACAAAAGCTTAGTGCGAAGCCACGTTTTTTAACGGCACGTAAGACCGGACAGATATCATTCGGCCAGGATAAGCAGTTCCCTTGTCTGAGCTTAAGCTTACTACCGTTTTCATACTATGAAAAATGCAAGAAGTGAGAAAATGTCGGATTTTCTATCTGTACAGCGTACTTCTGCTTTTTATGGCATATATATATATAAGCAATCATCAAATGGTATCCGCTACCTCAAGTGTTTTGCTTTAGCAACCAGTTTTTCACTAAACTACATACAGAGTGACGATTAATTGGGTTCCTAGCCAACGTAATTCGTAAACAAAGCTACAAGAAAGAAGGTAATCGACCTTTTCTATATAGAGCCTGCTAAGGCCTTCGACTTAATTTGCGCGTTTTGTAGAACAGAAGAGGGCTCTAAACTCTGTTCTGTTAAGAAGTGAAATTGAAAAACAGATTACCTACAGTTTAGAAGGTAAGATACGTCAGCCAAGTCACACTACCAGATAAATCCAGTGCGAGCTTGTTACAACGCTGTTATCTGTTTTCCAGTCCCATCGCCAATACCCGTGCGCCTCTCGACAGTGACTTTAGCGAATTTCGTTCGATATCGACTGGTCCTTCTTAGCTTGATGATCCATCAGTCGGGCTGCGATTTGACCTTTATGCCGGCTTGGCAATGGCTAAACATCGAACGTTACTACCTGTTAAAAGAAAGAATAACACTTACCCGAAATCTGCATGCAGTTTTTTGGTCTATTTATTTTGTTACGAGGCCAACGACACGTCAAAAAATTTTACACCTCTTAACAACTACGTAGATCTGCACAGAAGCCTTCAAAATCGATCGAACGAAACGGGTCTAATAAGCCTAAACACTTAGTTAGGGTATTCCCGTAACTTAAAACAACAACTATATCCTGCAACTTTCATCCCCAAAACCACTGTCATCATCATCATCATTCTCATCTCGATTCCTGCAATGACTGACCATAATCATCCGATTTCTATGAAGTAGAGTCGCTAGAACAACGGCGATCACAATGACATTACAGGCGATGACCTACTCGAGTGATCAGGCGCGAATGAATACCGAGCGGCTGATATACCCAGTGCCGACAATGTATCCAGCTCCAAGGTTCCATGGATTTCCCTTAGGATGAAGATCATCAACAGCAATTTATCATATAACTTTGTCATATATTGACGAACAACTGAAGATGATCGCTGTATTGTTGTGGTAGCAGTAGTAATGAAGATTATCACTCGGTGATGATAGCTACTGGTAAGCGACCTCGCTCGCCTTGATTCATCTTCGTGCGCGGCCATCTTTGGTAGTAGCTGTCATTGTAGGCATTCTCCAACGCTATTTTCGGATCTTTCTACGCTTTCCCGAATCAACTTCTTTTTATAACTTCACTTCTTTGGTTTGCGTTTTTTCTTGCCTTTTTTGCCTTTTGGGGATCCTTGATTTGGGCGCGGCGATTGCTGCTTTGTCGACTTTCCTTTCGGGGGCGCTTTTCCTTTTTTAGGCGACTTCGGTGATTTTGACATTTTGGCTGGTCTTTTTTTTGGTGACTTTTGCTTTGAAGGTTCGCCTTTCTTTGGCGATTTAGCCTTTGGTGATTGTGTTTTTGCATTCTTACCTTTTTTAGGTGATTTTGCTTTCTGACCTTTTTTCTCCTTCGGCGACTTTGCCCTTTGTTTCTTTCTTCCATCTTTGCCTTTTTTCTTTTTCGCCGATTTTGCCTTTCCCTTAGCTTTCTTAGGTGATTTCGGTTTGCCTTTTTTAGAAACTGGTTCCCCTCCAGGTATGGCCTGTGTCTTGAGGAGCTGAACCGGTATTGGCTTAGTCAGTTGTTCCGGAATTCTATGCAATGTTCGAGTATCAACATCCTCCTGTGGCTTCACGTCTTCGTCTTTTGGAGGTGGAGGTTGCGACGGTGTAATCGTCGAAGTGTCCCCAAGCAACGTTTGATCTGAAACCGAGGTATAAGCTGATACTTGACCTACTACATAGCGGCTGGGTTGTTCTTTTTTAACCTCTGGTATTTTAAGCGTTTCTGTGGTAGGCAGTTCTGGTGTAGACGGTGTAGGTGATTCTTTGCTTGACAGTTCTTCACTTAACCGTTCTTGGGCTGATAATTTTTGTGCCGGTTCTGTTTTAGCGGGTAGTTCCATGCTCGGTATATCCGAGCTTGAAAATTCCTTGCTTGATAGGTCCGAGCTAGGGAGCTCCTCGCTTGATGACTCCGAGCTAAGTCTCTCCTCACTAGGTCTACTCTCTTTACTTGGGCGTTCCTGGGTTGGCGCTTCCTTAATAGGGCGCTCTTCGCTCGGAGGTTTTTTGCTAGCGGGCTGTTCCTGCTCTTTAATAGGAGGCTTTTCTGGTTTCACTGAAACCCTCTTTTGAGTATCCCGCCGAGCTTCCTTGACAACAACTACAGATTTTGGCCATCTGGTATGCTTTCTACTTCGCTTCGATTTTTTGATGACCGATTCTTTCTTTCCCCTCTTAGTTGTTGGGGATACGGATTTAATTTTTTTCTCGGATTTTTTTACCGGCTTTTCTGTTTTTACATCAGAATCCTTCTTTTTAGTTTCTGGCGGCACTACCTCTCGTCCTTCTGGCTTCTCTTTTACACTCGGAGTAACAGATGGAGTCTCAGAAGGAAACTCACGCCTTGTGATCTTACGTCGGTACTTTGGGGATGGGTGATCCCTGGTCTCGAGAACTTCGAGAGAAGCCGATAGGGAAGATTCAAAAGCACCTTTTCGTTCTATAATGTCCTTTTTCAGTTCATAGAGTTGCTCAAGTTTATGGAGTTCTTCCTCCGGAGTAAGTTGTCGTCGTTTTCTTGGGGGCCGAACCACATGCGGTTCTGATAATATTGGCGTTTGACGCGTAGCTGCCTCCGCCTGTTCGGGAGTCGGTCCTTCTGCTAGCAAGTACAAAAAAACTAGCCCAAGAAACAGAATGACCAAGGCAACAGCGACACATAGCACTAGGATCGCCCATCCCATCGCAGGCGACCTATTACCACACTAACGAGACGCCTATTTTGGGAATACTATAAATCAAGCCTGTACATGGGAGCTACTACGAAAGCTGTGCCTGTGACAACATTTTACTTCGGAAACAACGCTGAAAACAATGCTATAATGAATATTTTGTATGTGTTTATGATATTGTATAGAATAGATTTAGCAAGACGACGTTCGTTATCCTCGAGCCATAGGGTTCCCCGCCCGTGCCCCATTGCGTTAACATATTGCTCGCTTTTGAACAGCCTGTATCTGCTGCGAATCTTAGATGGAAATCTCTTATATTAGAATGTAATACAAGCGGGCGGTCTCCGCCCAATTCGTAAACGCGCGGAATTTAAAAACCGTTGAATTACCCATTCCGGACTGTTGACTTCATACTGTTTACTTCACAGGTATACCAGACTGCTAATTTGAGGTAGCCGATTATAAACCAAATCAACAAACCATATATAGAGCTGAATTGGTTTTCTTCTTTTATTAGGTGTCATTTATGATAGTAATAGAAGAATTGGTAGAAAAAATTGGAATTATCTAAAGAAGCTATTTAGGAAGATACGCTGAACAGAAACTCGATTTATCGACAACGTAGATGAACTTAGGGATAAAAAGCACTCATGGCCAGGTATGTATTTTGGATAGACAGGTGCCCGGCTTGAGACGGCACGACGACCGAACGTACGATTAATGATTTGTAGACGGAAGTTAATGTCGGTGGAAAATAGTCGCTTTTTGGGCTTTAGATGGACCTTCCCTGGTTCTTCCAATAACAATGCGCCTTCGCGGGAAAGACTCTTGTTCGGGAAACGTTTCTGCACTGCCTCCAATGATGTTCGTTATTGTCTAGTAATTGTGAGGATACTTGGATACTCACAAGACCCACCTATTTATTCCGCCAGCGTTCTGGAAGTCGTTGTTGTTGCTCCAATATATCTTAATTGTTTCTGAAGTGCTTGGAACCTTTTTAGACAAATGGTTATATTTTACCAGAATTAATCCGCAAAACGTTTCATCAGTTCGTAATCGTGAGCTCTGAAGCAGAGTGGCACCTACGCACGTACTCAGCACGAGGTAAATGATAAGCAAAAAAAAATAAAGGTAAATAAAAACAAGAGAAAATTATTTAATTAATTTTGACATCAAAAAAAGTGAAGGATATAGCGACCCTTCCAGACGCCCAAGTAGCTTCATTTTTACACAAATGAAACCTTTGCAGATGTTATGCACTCGATCTCTGTTAATATGCTTTTTTGCTTATAACGCATCGATGACACATACTCAGCCTAACATCGCCACTTGTGCTGCTCCTTTATATAAAATAGGCAAGTACAAGTTCTATTTGCTTTTGTATTTACTATTTGAAACGCACTATTCAACCATTGTCAGCGACCCAATATATTAGTTATCCCTTAAAAATAATAACAACAACTCTCTGAATCCGTTTTTTTCGAAGTTGTGCAAAATTTTTGCGACCCCAATATTTTGTCATGGGGTCGACCGCCGTCATTTTTGTGCTCCATTTGAGCCTCGCATGAAATGCACACGAGTGATTAATCGGGGGCTTCTTTATTTTGTTTTTCTATATCAACCATAAACTATAAACCAGTTGGTGTAAATTGTCTCCGTCTTGCTCATAGTACATCTGGAAACCGTGCTCCACGATTTCGACACGTAAATTGCAACCGAAAATGGATGCTTCACACCAAAGTCATGCTCTTATTTCCGAAAATTAATATATCATAATCGATCAATTTGTTGGCCTTGTTGCGGCAGCCGATTCAAAGAGCGCTATATGATACACATCAAAGTAAAAGATAGAAGTTCCCTCTGTTTTTAGATGCGCGGTTGGCGCTTTCGTTCGAAGGATTCAATTGATCGTTTCAGGGTATCTATTCTGTTGTTATTGCAAGCCCTAACCCAGTATGACAAAGAGAAAAATCATATTTCTATCGCTTGCATGTGATCAAAAAATGTCTACTCAATATATGCTAGTCAACTTCCAGACTCGTCATGTGCGTGGCTAAGTTGACTAATTTGAAAAGTTCCACTTACCCTTATACTGTGGGTCATGGTGCTGCTACCTTTTGATATAGGCATTCTCTTAGCTATAATAACCCCATGCTGGATCGAATACTGATTTGTATAAATATGCAATTTCGGGTGAAATGCAATTTTTGGACACCCTGTCTAATGCATACGGGAAACCCTATTGATATGAGATCATTTGTTTTCCCCCAAAAATATCATTTGGCTTTTTAAAGTCTAGGGGCTGAACTACTCAGTCCGCTGCCAGTAAACGTACCTCATCTCCAAACGCCAAACTGTTACGGCTGTAGAGGTTCGCTAGAGTATACACAGAGTTCACATCATAAGTACATATATACTAGAAAAAACTTTGCCGGACCGTTTGTCGTGACGAACGTACGTTTACCTGCTGCTGCTGCTATTGGTAGCAAACGAAAGTCAGTAGCTTTCACAACAAATCACCAAGCTTGTTCTGACTAACAACAGCGTGTCGTTTTAGAAACTTAAGCAAGGATCAGCTGTTAGCCAATTCCTAGGCGTCATATGAACAATTATCAAGGTTATAAACTTCTTGGGTCACCCCGAATCGACCAGAAAGGTGTATGCAGCTGTAGAGAAGACAGAACTAGGTTCCAACCTAGCAGAATAGAAAATTCACGACAAAAAAAAAAAAATGATTCGGAAGTTACAGTTAAGCGTTATTGTCCAAAAGTGCATTTCTAATGATCCCTTCTGTTTCGATTAGTTCGCTGGTGAATAAAATGTATGTGGGCGAGCGTACGGTGTCACAGATTAGTCACGAACAGCGCATGCGCGTATCATATGCCACAAAAATCATACAGATGTTCCTCGAGGACAATAAAAATAAGAGGATAAACCGGTATCCTTTGCCGCTCGGTTCGCTTGAGGGAGCAGCAGATCGTTCATGATTTTTCCCTGACAAAAAAATGTTTATCCTCGATGCAAAGATGAACTGCAAATATAATCGCTGGCTTTCTCACGACCCAGAGCACATGCCTATTGTAGCTAGCAGAAGAAAACGTCATATCGCCGTACTTCTTCCAGAATGGCGAACGTATTTTTTTAGAAGTTTGTCTACATATCCTACGAACTGTTGCACAGTCATGGGGAGCTGAAGTATCTCAAGGGAGACCATGTGTTTTCTAACAAAATCGTAGTATACCGGCTCGATAACAGTGCAAGTTCGGATAAGTTCGGAGCTGGCTGCTTAAGAACAGAAGCATACATTGCGATGCGCACATATGGCCTTTAGAACAATTTGAAGTTGTTGGATTACTACGCGATTCCAACAACTTTCGACATAACAACGCCGACTCGCTTACGCGTGCTATCCAGAATAATTTGCAGAATTGCAATTGAAATAGGGCTGTGAGTTGTTTAAAGCCAATTATCCGTTTGCGCTGCTTAGAAAGCATTCTAATGTCCTGTAGACAGGACGTCAAAAAATAGGTACAATGAGACCAATCACCTCTATGCGTTCTCGTTTTACTGTCCGTCATCACCACTTTCCAAACAATCCGCGGCAATATGATGGAACTGTTGGCAAGGAGATTACAGACAGGATTATGAGTGTGTGGTAGAACGTATGTAACCCTCACGTATAGAGTCAAGTGCTGTGTATATCTTTTAAGCATGAAATATGTCCAGATAGAGTTGTCGTCTGTACGGGCGGCAGCTGTTGCAATGAACTATTCGCCCCCCGAGATCTTTTGTGACGTGAGGGTGGCATGGACTGTCTATGGTGGTGCTTCTGTTACATTTGCTTTGCCAGTTGCTATAGTAAAAGTGGAACCAGCAGCAATAACAAATGCAGCGTCAACGAGCAGCCACCGCTTCTGCACTATGTTTACCTGCAACAACAGCGGCGGCAGCACCGTCTGCATTAACGTGTTCCGCCCCCAACGTGTGATTTTCACGACCTTTTGGCCGCTACTGAAGTTGTTTGGATTCGTACATTTATTCACTCGCTGGCAACGCTAACAGCGCGATGGCTGTAACGCTATTTTTTTGAAGGTCAAACCGTTCGATGCAATATATATATATATATATTTTTTTGTTACTACAGTGGCAAGATGGGCGGGAAATCAAGTAAGCGACCAGCCAGGCAAGTCGACCCAGACAAACCAGCCAACAAAATTCACCAAATCAACAGATAGTCAACCATTGAAGCGAAACAAAACGGCTTGTAGACGTCGATCGGAAACAAGAGTGTATCCATGACAAGACTTATTAGAAATGGCATGTTTACACCCCGACTATAACGATCACCACCAGCAGCGCTAGTTCTGCTGTACGCGCCCACCGGATCCCATAGAATGCGCTCAGAGCTACCAATTCAGCGTCGCCGTGACAACTGTTGTTGGTAATAATAAATCGTGACGGTAATGACTACCGCCGATAACCAACTGGACGACAAAATGTCCACTCCGTCGGCTACTGCTCAAAGCCAACGGCAAATCAACCCTGCTGTTTTTCTTCTTGGTGATGTCCGTGATGGTTGCGCGTACCTTATACGAACAATCGCAATGTAAAGACAGATAGTCAGCCAAACAGGCCTATATATGGGTACACGCCACACGTACGACTGCCAGTTGAGGAAAAGGGGGAATTTGCCCACAGACTATTGAAACTGTGCGTCGACCAACCGAATCGTTTAGCCGTACAAACCGTGTTGACGGTACTATACCGGTGCGACAGTCGATGCACTGCAAAGTCAATGCTACTTGATATGGGTATGCTACCGGCGTTTGATCATGTTGTTATATTAATGTAAAATCTACAGACATCTACATCTATAAAACAGTGGCGACAACAACGGCCACGCAACGAAACAGCGTCAGGGAAGTTAGCATGTGGTGAGATGCTGGCTTTCAGTAGAAAGCGGCGAGCGAACGAACGACTAAAGTCTATTTGCAATAGCGATGCCATCGTTCTATAGACATTTGGATGTATGTGCGTATCGTATGAAGGCGGTGGATGTCGTACCGACATCGCCGCTAAAATTGAGCTGCTTTGCCCCGGGGCCCCATAGGCGCTTTGGTACCGCGCCACCTGTAGCTGTATGAATTGCACGAAAGCACAGTAATAAGTCTTACGGATTTAATCATAATTGCCCAATCGGCTGTGGGAATGTGTGACTGGGTCCAATCAAACATCTACAACCACCATTGGTCAAGTGTGCGTCATATATCGCCATATTGGCTGCAATCACTGGCCACCGATGACCGAACAGATGTTACCTCTGCAATAACCCGCCGGATCAGTCGAGGCAGACAAATATATTTTTGCCTAACGCCTTATTTTTGCCACTCGCAGTAGAACATGGACAAAAAAAGGGGGAGGGGGAGGGGGAAGGGGGGCAAGCGTCTGCAGCGTTTTTTCGCTGGACAATTCTTG